>NW_017534786.1:672882-698886 GCF_001853355.1 Bactrocera latifrons
ATTGGCGCCACGTAGCGAAAAGAAGAAACGACTGGCGCGCTGTTGTTAACTCGGCTATAATCGCGTAAGCGGTGTCTACGCCAATCAAGAAGAAGAAGAAGCTACATGGGTATGTTAACAAGCAAAATTGCCGCACTTGAGACGAAGAGCAACCTCAAGCGATTCAAGAGCTGCCATTCAATCGAGAAAAAAGAACGGTTAGGTGTGGTTTGTAGGCCGATGGAGTCAACTGTCGATATTTCTTTAATGATGCCGGTGAGTTCATAACCGTCAATGGAGACCGTTATCGCGTTATGATAAACGGCTGTTTGATTCCTAAAATTCAAACACCTGACTTTGGCAATATTTGGTTTCAACAAGAAGGCGCAACTTCCCACACATCGCATCAATCAATGGATATGTTGAGAGAACATTTCGTGGAGCAGATAACTTCACGTTTTGGGACGATTGATTGGCAACGAAGATCTTATACCGTTAGACAATTTCCTGTGGGGATATGTAAAGTCTAAAGTCTATATTTTCACATATTCTTAATATAATTGCAGCTATCGTTGTGAGTCACATTCTTCGTGCAGTCAATGTCACAGATGTCGGTTCGCCAAGGAAACTTTAATTTTTTCCTATAACATTTTAAGTTTTAAATTTTGTACATAATCGTTAATACACAATTTTGAAAACAATATAAAACCTTATAGTAGATGGTGTCTTATTTATCGATTTCTAAGAGTTTTCGAAAGGTCCTGGGTCGGAACGAGGAATAAAAGCAATGTTGGTTAAATGTTTAAGCAGAAAAGATAAATTCGCTAAAGAACAATACAAAAATTAAGATAATTATCTTTATCCTTACCGAATTTCAGTGACACACGTATTCTTTAATATCTACTTGTAAGTATTTTGGTATATATATTTTCTGAATTTACCAGTTTGTCATCGAGTTCATTATTTTCATAATATAGACTTAATTTCAAATTGCTACCACAGAAATGATGGGTCGTAAAGACTCTATTTTAATGAGCAATTTTTTTTAGGAATATTAATGACACAAATGTCTCTATAATTTTAACGGAGTATTAGGTCTGCCACAAAGTTTAAAAGACGCAAAAGTAAACGTTAAAGACTGCATAAGGCATACCATTTACATACTTAGTTGATTTAGTTATGTGCATCTACCTATTTGTCTGCCGGGCTGTCTGTATATATGCGAACTAGTCCCTAAGTTCTTGAGATATCGATAAAAATTTTGCATGTGTTCTCTTCTCCCTAAAGAAAGCTGCTCATTTGCCAGAACCGCCGATATCAGACCTCTATGGCAAATAGCTGTCATATAAACTTAAAGATCGGGATAAAGTGTTTGTATATAAAACCTTTTTCTTGGCGAGATATCTTCACTAAAGTTGGCACAGGTTCTTGTCTCAGAGAATCATGTAATATTTGAGGAAATTGTTTAGATCACAATATTTAGCTGTCATATAAACTGAACAATCAATGATTCTTGAAGAGAAATATTTTTTATTTGAAATTTGGTATAGCTTATTTGCTTGAATAACGCTACAATATAGGAAAAAGCAATTTTTTTTAATCGGACAACTATATCATTTAGCCGTCACACAAACTGAGCGATAAAAATCAAGTTCTTGTACCGAAACTTCGTTATTTATGAGGGGAATTCCCGCTTCGGTGCAACCGATTTACCGATCTTTATACTCTCGCAACAAAGTTGCTAAGGAGAGTATTATAGTTTTGTTCACATAACGGTTGTTTGTAAGTCCTAAAACTAAAAGAGTCAGATATAGGGTTATATATACCAAAGTGATCAGGGTGACGAGTAGAGTTGATATCCGGATGTCTGTCTGTCCGTCCGTCCGTGCAAGCTGTAACTTGAATAAAAATTGAGATATCATGATGAAACTTGGTACACGTATTTTTTGGCTCAATAAGAAGGTTAAGTTCGAAGATGGGCAAAATCGGCCCACTGCCACGACCACAAAATGGCGAAAACCGAATACCTATAAAATGTCATAACTAAGCCGTAAATAAAGATATTAAAGTGAAATTTGGCACAAAGGATCGCATTAGGGAGCGGCATATTTGGATGTAATTGTTTTGGAAAAGTGGGCGTGGCCCCGCCCCCACTAAGTTTTTTCTACATATCTCGAAAACTACTATAGCTATGTCCACCAAACTCTACAGAGTCGTTTCATTCAGGCACTTCCATATACAGTTCAAAAATGGAAGAAATCGGATAATAACCACGCCCACGTCCCATACAAAGGTTATGTCGAAAATCGCTAAAAGTGCGTTCACCGACTAACCAAAAAACGCCAGAGACACTAAATTTTACGGAAGAAATGGCAGGAGGAAGCTGCACCCAGGCTTTTTTTTAAAATTGAAAATGGGCGTGGCGTCGATCACTTATGGACCAAAAACCATATCTCAGGAACTACTCAACCGATTTCAATGAAAATCGGTATATAATATTTTCTTAACACCCTGATGACATGTGCGAAATATGAGTGAAATCGGTTTACAACCACGCCTTCTTCAAATATAACGCTATTTTGAATTCCATCTGATGTCTTCTCTGTATAATATATACATTAGAAACCAATGATGATAGCGGAATAAAACTTTACACAAATACGGTATTTGAGCTGAGGTATCCCTTGTGGAAAAATTGTCGTGATCGGACTATAACTTTTCAATACAATTCAAATAAATGAAAATACAATTCAATACTCAAAGTATACAAATTGATCTAGTCTAATTAATTTTACAGCAAAAAAAAAAAAAAAAAGTGTAAATGACGGATAATGAAACCTTGATTATCACTTTATCATGCTAAAGTATAAAATGTTCAGTGACACCCGAACTTAGCCCTTCCTTACTTGTTCTTCTTATGTTCTTGTCATAGAATCGGTAAGCCGAAGTTTTTTCTTTTTTTTCGTTTTCTTTTACTCATAGTTCGAACTCAGCCACAATTTTTTTACGATCCGCTTACAAAATATGACAGCACTGCATAAACAGCTGTTATTTGACAGAAGTAGCGTAGCATTTGTAAAAGAAAACTGAATCAAGTCAACCAACAGCAACTGAGTCACATAAGCCTGGCATTGGTATCATTTGCGTGAGTATGAGTTACACACATGTGAACTGGAAAATCATGAATATTCACTAAAATTCACAACAATTGAAGTCATCATTGCACTGACATCACAGCAGCTTCACACTACATTAAAATATGAGCAAGTGTGTGTGTGTTTGTATGGGTGCATCCTAAAATGCTGACATCAGCGCCTTATGCACCCATCAATCAGTAATGCAGCAGCGCCAACTGCTGCAAGCGCACGCTCGCGCTCGTTGACATTACAAAATGCTGTTATGACAACATTATACGCTCTGCCAACACCAAAATAAACAAACAAGGAAGTGGTGAAATAAAAAAACATCAACACTACCATGAAAATGAAAATGAGGAAAAACATGAAAAGGCAAAATGCAATCGGTTGCTCTTGAATGCGAATGCAACTGCAGTGACCTCAAACAGCAGTCGGTGGTTGGATTGCCCTGTCGACACGCACACTTCTTCATGCAAAATAATGTGTTTGTGTGTGGGTATGTGTTAGTGGTTGAAATGTGCGCGTGTGTCGATGTTTCCTGTCAGCAAATGCATATCAAATAGACATTTGTGAAAACGGAATTATTTAAATAACATCAAAGGCATTTGTTGAAAATGTTGTCACGACATTTGTTTCTTTGTTTGTACGCATGTGTGTATGTGTTTTAATGTGTGTATGAACGCAGCATGTGAAGTCATTTGTAAAATATTTCAAACATGTGTGAGCAAAGTTTGATTGCAGTGTGAATTAACATAGGTTTTATCACATGAAATTTCTATTATCTTTAAAAAATCCACAAAATCGATGATTTTAATATTAAACAACTTTATACATTTCCGAGTTTTTCACATTGCTTAACATATATACATATTTAGTTTATAAATGAAGCAAATTACTGACAATATGAACATAAGTATGCATAAAATAATAACTGAAAACACTGTGTTGAGGAACTACACTTTTTTTTATTAATTAAAGCGTCACATGGGTTTCCACGGGTAAATTTTTTTTAATTTTTTCTTAAAGAAAAAAAAGAAAATATTCAATTAGAATTTTTTAGTGTTGCAAACATACGCTACTACAAACAAAGAAATTCTGAAGTTTTGGGAAAGAAATATTTTAAAATCGTCCATTGCGATGCCATTTCCGGTGACCCCTCGGAAAAAAGATGCGCACGCGCAGAATAACTCCTTACAAAATAATTTAAAGCGAAAAAATACGTGTTTTAGTTAAAACCTTAACTTAGAACTTGGACGAAGGAAATAAAACTGGAAATTGGATTTTTAGCAGACATTTTTACAAAAAATTCTTCGCCCAAGTCTTTAGGGATTGTATCTCAATTATCTGTGCAAAATTTCATGAATATCGGTTAAGTGATTCTCGAGAAATCTTGCCAACCGACTTTAAAAACAAACTTTCGAGCAACACGCGTTTAAGGGGGTATTCTACTCTAGAATTTTGAAAAATTAGATTTTTTTTCATATATTTAAAGTTTAGACCCTTAAGAACATATCCTCGAAAGGATTTTTAAAAATTAAAATTATTTTAAGAGCTAAAGTTACTTTAGTGACGCAGTACGTAGCCCGGTAGGTAAGTAGACTCACTTCTTTAAACGCGTTTTTCTCGAAACTGCTTTTTTCCACACAATACCGGCATTATCTCAAGTTCTGTACAACCGATTTACTTGAAATTTTGTGTGAACCTGCTTTATATAATCCTTTATCCTTTGTTTTGAATACTTTAAAAAAATTCAGGAATTTCAAAAAAAATAAAAAAAATTAAGAAATGATTTTTATTTCCAGGCAGTCGCCATTTTTCAAATAAATTTTTTTCGTGTTCCCTGAAATATGGACTATTACAGCATCCTTACTGATTAAGAATTTCTTTTGATTTTTTTTCAGACCACCAGGAGAGTCAGGATCCCGCTCCCCCTTCTAATTATTTTCATTTTTAATATTTTTTTCTAAAATTTTTTTTCTGTATTCGCAAGATATCAATAAAAACACAATAAAAAAATGGATAGTAAAAATATTTTTTGGTTTTGTTTTTTAATAAAATTCAAAAAACTGCCTAAAATTTGATTTCCAGTAGAATACCCCCTTAAAGACGGTGTACTTAGCCTAGCTTGTCTCGAGCACACAAATTATCAAGGCTATATCTCCGAAACTTTTACTCGGATCAACTTGAAAATTGAGAGCAATATTCTAGAAGTGTTGTAAACTTTAATAAGACAATAAAAAAATTATATTTTTTAAAACTCGTAAGCTCATGTAACCCCTTATCCAAAATGCTTCACCCGATAGATGGCGCTAGACGCCACTAAGTTACCGCTGTTTGTCAATAGATGGCTCCAGCAGTTAGTGGTGATTGATTTTGATATACCAAAAATGTGATAAGCCTAACCCAGACATTTGAAAAGTAAACGGCGTTTCCACTTTAGTGACATTTGCGCAAAGTATTGACTTTCTTCTTTCAACCAAAAAAGTTGGTAGATGAAGCAAATCGGGAACTTCAAAAAGTTTACAAGATGCTGCTGTAAGATGTGCCGGAGTTGGTGGCTTAAAAACGGCGATTTTGACATTACGAACCGTCGACGTGAATAAAAAATAAAAACCTTCGAAGACGGTGAATTTGAGGCATTGCTCGATGAGGATCCGTTTCAAACGCATTGAAAGTGACCCGTCAAACCATTTTAAGCGACTACATCCGCTGATAATGATTCAAAAACAAGAAACCTGGATTCCTCACGACCTCAATACTTGGAGAAGCATGGTGTTGACCCGTCCAATTATTATTTGTTCTGTTCGATGATACAGGGTCTGGCTCAGAAGCGCTTCCAAGCACAAGACGATATCGAAAAATGCCTTGATTCTTGGACACCATCACCGAAATGGTATTCGAATCTTACCAGAAAGAAGGCGAAGGTGCTGAAAAGCGAGGGGCAATATCTCAAATAATTAATTTGGAAATATTTCCGTAAAATTAAATTGCATTTTCATCAAAAAAACAGCAAGAACTTAGGTCTCTTGTAATTTAGTTCATATTTCGTCATAACTCACATTATTTATATAAAAGATAATCTGGCCAATTATACTCCCACCATGTGGCGCGCAAGTTAAAATATCTTTTAAACGCTATTTGGCGTATACCAAAATACATTGTGAACGTTTATTGATGACTTATGAGACTCTGCACTGGAATAATGGACTAATGATATGCCAGTTAAGATAAAATGTTAATTTTGGTGCTATACTGTCTAAATAAAAGAGATTTCCATATGAGAACTTGATTTTTATCGGTTAGTTTACATGACACGTGTATGTGGATATTGCGTTTTCTCCGATATGGATCCATGCCAAAGTTTGGGGAGATATCTTGTTAAATAAAAGAAACATCTATAAAAGTACTTTATAATTGAATAAATTGCATGGCAGCAATATGCTATGGTGGTTAGATATTGGCGTTTCTGAGCTGCTTTCTGAAGAGGAAAGCATGTGTGCAAAATTCTAAATCTATATATCAAAAACTATGAGTCTAAAATACTTCGCATGGAGTGATGTCCGATCCTTGCAATCACCACCAAAAATTTAATTAAATACATCGTTGAAAATGGCGCGAAATTGTTCGCGATTTTATTCCATTTCTTGGACGAGATAAATATTTTAATTTAATACTGTATGTATAACATCTGTCTATCACAACATGATCGATCTGGTTTCGAACTTTTCAATCCAGAGACAACAAAGCAGCTTCATAAATTTTGATTTTATGCTGGAATTTAGTACTACGGACAACCATACAGGCCCCGGCGAAAACGATAATTCTCAACTCATTTGTACAGAAAATCACTTCCGTCAACAAATGCAGAGAAGGTACGACGTTGAGAAGCTACCCGTCACAACCGAAAGCGAACACTCATCAGTAACTCGGTATAAGGAAACTGTAGAATGGAAATGCAAACTCCTTACGTACAGCTTCAAACGAAACCATTAATACAATATAATGTCGTGTCGCAGTGGAGAGAACCTCGCAATGTTACAACCAACCTCAGCCCATGCGTTACGGAATATATACCGAGAGTTGAAGACCGAGAAAAGAGTGAGGTCGAAATGCGTGAGTACGAGGAGCTTGACAAGCTGGCCGACAGCAGTATTGCTCGAAAATTCTGCGAAAAAATGCGGCGGCTTACAGAAGGTTTCAAGACCGGAGCATACCCTTCTAGAACCCCCTATAGGTGATCTAGTGACCGATGACCAGAGTACACTTTAATTATGGAAGGAACACTTCTCCAACCTACTGAATGGCAGTGAACGTACAACGCCAGAAGAAGGCGAACCCCATTCCCCAATCGATGACGATGGAGCAGACGTTCTATTGCCTGACCAAGAAGAAGTTCGAATAACAACTAGCAGTCTTAAGAATAACACAGCGACAGAGGCCGATGGATTAACAGCCGATCTATTGAGATATGGCAGTGAAGAACTGACAAAGTGCGCTCAACAGCATCTGCTTTACCCAATCTACGAAAAGGGCGATTTGCCCAATCACTGTGGGATAAGCCTCATTAATATCGCATACAAACTGATTAGACCGTGTCAAGGTGAGCTGGAAAATTTAATATCATTCAGACTTTCCCAATAGTGGAAAAGATCCGTGAAAGAAAGAACGACACGAGAAAGAACGATATTTTCGTCGATTTTAAAGCCGCCTTCGACAACACGACAAGGAACTGTCTCTGTGCCGCTATGTTTGTACATTGCTCCGCAAAGCTAATTTAGCTGTGTAAGCTGACGTTGAGCAACACGAAAAGCTTCGAATACTAAGCGACGTTTAGGAAAAGCTTCGGAGCTGTAGAGCTAAATAGAGAAAGTACACTCTTCTATAAGAAAGTACAGCTGTTAGCGTATGCATATGATATCGATATCATTATTCGCATAAAGTTAAAGGTTGATCTGACATTATCTCAGTGATTACACTGATTTAAGAATATATGGAATTCAGTGTAACTGCTGGAAAAAATCATCATTTCATTCTTAAATCTAGGGAGAACTTTTACCGAGCATTTGAGTTCTGCTGCTCGCACCTTTCACTCTTTTTTATAACAAGAAGAAGTTCCACAACAAGATTTGAAAAATAGTTTGACAAACATATTTCGAACCATTTTAACTTAACTCGATGCAAGCTTAAATCTTCTGAGTTTTTGATTCTGCTATAAATATACCAAATTTTGTTTCCACTCTAACTATTTCACTTTAGTCGTACAAATTTTCAGGGGCCAAATTGTCACCGCAATGTTTATATGGAATTATATACATTTAATATTCCATACCAAGCATATGGTTATGCAAAGATGAGCGACTTCGAATGAAGGCCTGTTGAGGACACAACCTTCTAGGGCAAGCTATTTTGAACTTGTAAAAGATATTTTGATTCATGAATACCAAGACGAACTCGACTACATTCCTTTACCGAATTTTTCATCGTGAAGACTAAATTTTTTTATCTTCTCACGAATACTCTTTTCCCTGTCGTCAGTATCATTGACGACCACAGTTAATGGTAAAACCATTGGAAGCGTGGTGCTTTTTTTTGTCACATAGCGATGAAGGCGGATCACCAACTGAAGCATGTGATGAATAAAAGCTTCCGACTTAAAGAAACACTCGTTATGTTTCCTTTCCATCAGTTGGCATCAAAGTTACCACACTGATTGATTACGCCAGTTAATTTTAGATAACGCCGGCGAGCAACCGAATGCTGCCCATGCATTGAGTAATTCACCAAACTTCTTAATAACAAAAACATTAATTAGACAAGCTCTACTTAACAAAAATTTATGTAACTAAACTCACAAATTACTCACTCCATCAAAGTTTGTTATTCGTATTGAATTGCTTCCGACCACAGCTCACTTATCAAATGCGTTAAGTACAACTCGGAACATTTTTTTTTTAACAGTTTATGAGACAAAAGCAAGCAAAGGCGCTTGCACTCGCTTTGTTAGCTTTGTAATATCCGTGAACTCACACCCGCCTTTCGTGCTTGAGCAAGTAAGACAAGTGAGTTCTGACCAATGTACTTTGCTGTTTATCTTCCAGGCACTTGTGGATTTTTACTGCTACTGGCCATATACTGAGAGTCGATTGGTTATGTGAGGCGATAAACTCAATTGGTTGGTCAAGGTTGGTATTTGCTGAAAGTTGCATTTGGGTTGAATTGAGGCACTGACCCAGGAATTTATGCACTTTTTTGGACTCTTTAATGTTAGTGCTTGTATATTTTCAAAATTAGTTCCTCGATTATGAACGCATATCTAAGAGAGTCCCTAATATACAGCTTTTATTTCAGAGATTTTCTTTGTAGATGGTTCAGGACTTTGCTACAAATTGGATCTATACAAACTACTTCCTGTCTAACTTAGAAAACTTTCTGTTAATTTTTGGTCATAGTGGGCCAAATATTCTAAATTCACTAACTTAAAATTACGGGTGATGTTTATTTCCGATTTTCGGTATGGAAACTGTTGCAGCTTTCTTCGAACTCATCAAAATATGTACCGACTTAATCAAGAGTTTGAACTTCAAAAGCTCATTTGTAAAGCTCTTTAAAGAGTAACCTGAGCATGACTCTGATGCTAAGAATCATCAAAAACCTTTCTTCTCGAATTAGTGTAATAATTCTTCGTTCAATAGAATCTCAATTGATCTTCAATCTAAATCATTGATTTCACCAGCTTAAGTTGCATTACTGGTGCAATAGAATTTGTGTAGCTCCCTTGTGTATTTTTTTAATATGCTTAATATTGATTTAATATGCCCCTGAAATTTGCTTTTCTACTCCCTACTTGCCTAGTCATTTTCAAAGGGTTTTAAATAATCGTCAAGACCTTTCCCGGTTCTGTGTAACCTGTATTCCAAACTGGTAGTCTTCCATATCACCATACTAAAATGAGTTATAAAGAGAGTGAGAAGATCCCTAGACGTTGAATGGCAAATCGAGTTGATGTTGTCAATTTCACCAAGTTATTTTAAAAATTAAAAGGCGGAAGCAGTGCTTGATTGAATAATAACTCGCACCAACAATCTACCGTGACAACATTGTCGTCCCGCCACTCATCCAAGACGAGGGGAAAACAGCTCTAAGGCGGCTTAAGAACAACAAAGTCCCAGAGGCCGATGTAATATCGGGTTAGCTGTTTAAAGCCGATGGCGGGGAACTGCTGGAGCACATGTTCCATAGTTTGGTCCGCAACAAATTATTGGAATATGAGTGTACTCTGACTTATCCCAATCAAAGGAGATCCCGCAGTTTGCGCTTATTTTTGCGGAAACAGCCTTTGAGCATAACAATTAGCTCCGTTAGAATCGGGAGGACCCCTTCGAGCGGGTGATTCTCTCCCGAGCGTTCTTTTCAATATAATGCTAATAACAGAAATGAATGACGTTGGTCTTATGGTGAACGAGGACAAAACAAAGTACATGGAGACCACATACAAAGATTTCTCGCGTCTTAAAAACTTCGTCACTGTTGGGAAACTATAAATTTAAAAAATTAGAGACTCGGAACCAGCAAAATTCCACCAATAGATTGAGCCCGGAGTTCAACCGCAGAGTAACTCTTGCAATGAGGTGTTACTTTAGGGTTGGTAGATAATTAGAAGGTGCTATTATACGGCGTCTCAAAATCAAACCGAGAATACCTCTTGTCAACAGGAGCTACTTCGTACTGAGTAGACAATTTAGAAGTAAAGTCCTCTCGCGACGAACAAAGACCAAACTCAACAAGTCACTCATCATGCCCGACCTGCTATATGGTCATGTATGATGACAACATCTGATGAGCGCTGCGAGTTTTTGAGAGAAAGTTTCTGAAGTTTATCAGTACGCGCTGGAGGAAGCAGAAGAATAATCAGACCTCCAATAAAGATGAATAATAATTATAAGGCTCAGCTCTGGCCGCGTGAGCGATGAGTACCGAAGGACATGGAACCACGAAGAAGTCAAGGGAATAAAAATTCAACACATGCCCTGGTGGCTAGGCCATGACGCTCGCATGGAAGATAATGCTCCAGCGAAAAGGAAGGACCAAGGATCATGTACATAGCGACATTTCTGCACTTGGGATGTACAAAGATAAAGGATATAGACAACTTCCTAAGTAATGTGTGCTCAACCCTGACCGAAGCATGGTTGTAGTTCCAAGCAGAAGAGATAACATCAAACTTCCTATTTTAAGTTGTCAATATTAAGACTCCCTCTTCCGAAAATCATGGCAAGCCCACCCATTATATTCGCTAAGAAAGATGATGAAGCATATTTCTTTTTTTTCTTTTAGAAAAGCAAACAGTTTGTGCCAAAAATATGTTATCACACAGTAAAATGTGTCTTTAGACATTATGGACTTATTCGTTTCACTTATATTCTTTCATGTTATTTTGCATGAAAAATTACCGAGTTCCTTCAACTTTGGCTGACACTTATCCATCTTCAGCGTCGGCTTTGTTGCTCGTTTGCCGATTTACGTCGCAGAGAAGGACTGATACTGTGTTTGAGAGAAGTGCTGAAACAGTTAGACACAAGTTTGAACAAACATATCATAAGCAAACATATTCGTATGTATATAATATATGACGCTTAAGTGAATAGAACTTAGAGAGAGGAGCAAAGTAGTACCAAATATGTCGGAGCTTAGCTGCAAACAAGCAACACTTTCCGTCAGTTTGTCATCTGTATTTCCTCTTTGTGACGCATCTTCGTACAAATATAAGAACGCATTCTCTCACATATCTGCTTTGCCTTAAGCTCTTATCTGACTTATGGAAATTTGTATCAGCAGCATATTGTCGTTTGCCGGAAAAAGGCCGCCTTCCGCCACTTCATATTTTCCTGTTGCTTCTACACCGGCACTCGTGATTATGTCGAGTTATATGTTCGTGTGTGTATGTATGTCTTCCTGTCATATTTAGTCAGCTCAATTCGTAGCAGTTTGTTTGATTTACCTCAACTCCACTTCGCTCAGCTCAGTTTGACTTGGTTTGGCTTGGCACACTTCAATTCGATTTCATTGCATGCCGCGCGATTCAGCCCACTTTAGTCCAACTGATTCGTTTGAGTTGCTCATTTCTTTGTTTGCTTGTTGCTGATAGGCATCTAAGCTGTCAGCTGCCACCCAAATTGTGTTATTGTTGTTGCTATAACTGTATCTTTGCTTTTCACTTTCCGTTCGCAATCGCATACTTATCATACACATAGTGAACTCCCAGTTATGGGCGCATGTCACATTCTTGCGCTCCACTTTGAATCCGGATCGGTTCGGCATTTTGTCCTTTACTCACATTCTGATTCGTATACGTTAAGTGCGTCGAATTCTACTTTCTCACTAACTGACGTCGATTGCTGTGACAGGAAGTTGCACGAAAGGATAAGGCCGTAAGGTACAAATAACGATTGGGATGGTCCGAAAAGTTTCGTAACTGGGCTGGAGCTGATTTTAATTTCTGGATTTCGAGTTCTTGTAAGAAAGATCCTGGAAAAGAATTCTTCCAATCCAATTTAAAGTATAAGCAGATACGAAGACTAACTGGACAGGAAAGAAATCGAAATGATGTAGACAAAATTGAAGTTCAGTAAACAACTTTGGTATCTGTTGTCCAAATGTCACGTAGGTCATGTCTAGGACATCTTGTCCAATTCTTGTCCGAATAGACGAAAACACTCCAGCTCTGAAAGTATTCAACGCAGTACTTCCATAACGCAGTACTACAGAAGAAGATTTCCACTCCGTTGGAAGGACCAGTTGGAGAAGGACATGGATTCGCTTGGAATCTCCAATTGGCTCCACGTAGCGAAAAGAAGAAACGACTGGCGCGCTGTTGTTAACTCGGTGTCTACGCCAGTAAAGAAGACGAAGGTGGTTGTTGTTGTTGTTGTAGCTTCAGAAAACATTCTTGAAGCAATTTTGAGGAATGACGCCGAGTTAGCTGTATAAAAATCCAGGTCCGTTCCGGTTACTTAGACCCGACTGTCGTGGCAACGGATAATTGATGATCTACACGGATTATCCATAGTTCAGGAGATTCCGAAAAGTGGTCCCACGGATAGTAAGCCAACCCGAAGATTGCGGGTATTGACTCTAAAACAGGTGTCGTTGGCTTAGACTACCTCTATCTCCGCATGGATCTATGATATCTACAGTAGAGAGGGATCGAACTCGTTCATTCGCGAAAATAAGGAAAGATATTAGCTAGGAAAAGAGACAACTTCGTAGTTTAGCGTTCGTGGCTATTACTGGGATCGTTTTTTGCTTAAAGATTACTTTTTTTTTTTTTTTTTTTTTTTTTTTTTTTTTTTTTTTTTTTTTTTTTTTTTTTTTTTTTTTTTTTTTTTTTTTTTTTTCAAGTTATAATTCCTCAAATCTGTACTGACTTTCACTTTCATCTAGAACGCTATTGCAGATCAAGCCCGAACTTCCACGGACCTCATATCTTTTTAGCTGAGTTAATTCCACTGGAAAGGATCTCAAGTAGAAATAGGGTATGCAAACAGACTTACGATATATGCAAGTTGATAAGATATTTTCTCCAACTACAAGAGTGTTTTATCTGATTTCATTAAGAACTGAAGGACTAAAGACTAACTTATCGAAAGTCAAAAACACATTAAAACCATGAGCATTAAGAAAATATAGAAGTATTGGAGGATTATTCATAAGTTTTTATAGAAACTTTTCGAGAACTTACAAAAATATCGAATATGGCGAGCATTGAAAAAATGTAAAAGATTGACTTGTCAAACCTCGCTGTATTACCTAATACTAGTCGATCTATCATACAAGCACCCTTTCAAAGTAAAGCTGTCAAACTTTTAACTTAACCTCTCATTTCGTAACGGGTTTGCAGATACTCGTATGTGTGTGTATGTTATGCAATCAGACATAATCGCAGGCTTGCTCCGTTCCGTCTAGTGAAATGAAATTACATTATCTGATTATGTTGCCGAGTGTGTCGCGTTGAATGCGTTTGCTTTTATTACAGCCGTTATGACAGAAACACACTCTTTCTCTCTCTCTGCAACATTTCTATACTGCTAAACAGCTTGTGCTATACTCTCCATTCCATCAACTGACTTGGACTTGTCGTAGAGCATATTGGAACTAATGTGAAAAATATGCACGCACGCGCTGCATAAATATTTATTTTCTCGCCCGATATTGCCAACTTCGAGTATTTTTGGAAAGCATTGCATCGTTATCCTTTAATTATTTCCATATGACTTGTATTAGTTGTATTTCTTTTTTGGTTATGTATATTTTTTCTTCATTAGTATGCCTCTTTACTGTAACGAGAATTCTATGTATTTGATTATCCATTACTGAGTGAATTTCTTTGCCATTGGCGTTAATGCATATTAGGCTTCTGTTGATATGGAAATGATTGGAATGGTTTTATGCCTCGTACGGTTCATTGAATCTCTTTAAAAATGCACAGATGACCAGATTAGGAGATTAAAGAAATTTGATAGACTTATAAAGCAGAATGTGTTGAGTTTAACGGTAGAGTATACAAATAATCGGTTGGGTTATAGCTTAAAGGAAGGTTTTATGAAGTTCTTAGAGAATTTAATGTAATTTTTATATGGAATTTTCCAAGAAGGTGAAATCCATACATACAATTATCAATATGAATCTATGACACTGAAGATAATATATATTCTAACAGGATTTCGAACTGATCACGACGATGCCACCCTGAAGAAGGGTAATAACTTAGAGAGAAAATTAATTTGGAAGGTCAACTCGGTTACTAAGTTGGACAGCGATGATATTCATTCCACTATAGAATTGCGCTTGTTTCTTTATCTTTCAGATAGAGGGAGAGAAAGATAACTCGCTGTAAAAGAAAAACAATCTATAAGGAAATCAATTTAGTATGACAAGTGAGGCAAATCGCTGACAGAGGATTAGCCAAAAAGAAAAAAATTATAAAAATATACTCAGTTAAAAGTAAATTTGAGCTTTCCAGTTTCGGTACCTTTCACTTGACGGCATCTGCCCGTACTTGATTACCATGATTAGTAAGTCTTTCGGTATTTACAACAATAAAACCAATAAATAATCTTTTGTCCAAGAGTGTAAGTATTAAACTGAGAAATTGACATTAAGAATACTTAAAATAGTACATAGTATAGAGTAAGCTGCTAAAGAACTGGGAAGGCAAAGCCCTTAAGATCTTAACTTATGCGTACGACATTGCCATCTTAATAACGGGTAGGTGTCTATAAACCATTTGCTGTATTATGACTATTACTCTCAATACAGTTCAAAACTGCTTGTTTTTTTTTTAAGAAAGCACAAAATTCCTCTATAGAGGTTCCCTTCTATAAATTAGACACAATTCTCTCTCAAGAACCGGACTAAGTGAGAAAAAGAGTGAGAAAAGAAAATAATGCTTTATTTCCGTGTAGGCAGATGCTCGGCACAACCTTGGGCTCTCTCCGTCTTTCATGCACTGGTGTTACACAGCTATTATTAGATCAATTCTGCTCTCATGTGCAGTAGTATGGTGGACAGGAGTACGGAAATTCACCTATCGGAAGTCAATGGAAAAGGTTCAGATGCTCACTGCGCTAAGCATAACTTGATCTTTAAGAACAACCCAACGGCTGCTCTTGAACTGGTACTAAACTTTCTACTTATGGATATCTGAGCTGAAAACTGTGCAGCGAAATTGGCGGGACGATGACTGGTGGGAGTAGAACTTACATATAGAATCCTCGGGCATAGCTCGGTGAGTAATGGGCGATGAAGTGCGTTAATATACTATCCAGAGTAAGACATAAGGCAACCTTTTAAGTATATTTTAAGCTGAAGTCTTTGCTAGTTCCAAAGTCTCGGAGCTGGCCTCTACTGCACCTGCAGGCAATGCCAGAGTCAACATCTACGTAGACAGCCAAGCAGCAATCAAGGCAATAACTTCGTATCACATATCGGCAAGAAGTTTCTTGAGAAACAGGGCAGCGGTGGAAAGTGTTGGCAGAAGCAAGAAACGTCACTTCTATTGGGTACCACAAAGGCATCGATTACAATGAAATAGTGGACGAGATTACCAAGAATGGTGAACGGTTCACATTCGAAAACGTGATCAACTTTGGGAAACCCATCCATTGTCTATACGACGATCTCGACAGAAGCATAGTAAAGCAAATCAAAACCCGATGAATCGAGCTATCTGGCTGCAATACTGGAAAAGTCATATACAAATGATAGATCGGAGATATTGGCACTCGATAGAAGAGACTGTAGGAACATGATGGGAATACTAACCGATCGAGAAGACTGCAGTAAATATCTAGAGTATGTAAGCATCTGGGGTCAGCACGAGTCTGTTAAAATTCGCGTCGAGCGCAGGCATCCTGAAGTGTGACTACTCCTCTTGGACCTAGCAACTGAACACCATATGTTATCGCAAAGGATCAAAATTGATCTATGCGTGGATTATTGTATACATTATACTTGTAGATTTACCTAACCTGAATATATTACTATTAAAATCATTACTACGAAGGTGTCCTTCACCTCACTCTCAAAGGAATTTAGAAAATATAACATTCTACCTCAATAAACCAGGTGTCACACGAGCTTTTTATTTGCTTACATCATAAATGTTATATACATATGTAATTTTGCGAATAAATATGCAGAAAATTTAGGTCAGTGGGACAGTTGCAGCGACAACAACCCATGAATACCAACTGTTCTTTACCACAAATATATATTTGACTGCTTTCCTTTCTACGTTTATCAATTCCATTTCCATTTTTCCATTGCGTTGCTGTCGTGGTTTCAGAAGCTTTCATTTCATTCGCAACAGCGTGATACATCAAATTCCCAAAAGCTGAGACAGCCGCAACGAATTCCCGATTGACGTCTAAGATATTGGAGCCAAGAAGGTGTACTCGTTTTGCTTACCAATGCACTCTATTCGTTTCCTTAAGTGCATACAAGCATACCTATACACTCACCCATTTACTTTGCTCTCCATTCAATATATCATCAATTTGCTGACTTGTCGTGGCGACTTCACAAACGAAATGAAAAGCGACCACGTGCTGCTTCCGTCGATCTCGGCTCTCATTCCGACTGAGTGATAAGATTTTATCTATTACTTTTGCTCATCTTCTCTTTTACTATTCGAGCGTGTGTTTTTGTTTCACGTGACTATAGTCTGTTTGCCAAGCGTGAGTTTGGCGTGTTCCGGACATGTCCCATTCGTCTGGAGTGAAAATGTTTTCATCCGCTAAGATTAGTGACATGGAAAGACACTTTGCTTCTGAAAGGTTTTGCTCAGTGCTTCAGTGTTTAGCTGTATGTATATTTATAGTGTTTAAATAAACGTATATTTACGTATGTGTGATTATATTTGCCGAAATATTTTCAACATAACCGTGAGAGAAACCTGGTTCGTCTTTGTTATCTTATTTTATGACACAAAGCGAAAAAGGAAGGTGAATTTTAAAGCCAAATCTGTTCTTTTAATACTATCTCATACCCGTATACATATATGAAGTAACATGAGTGGCGAAGTATATTTGGGTAGAAATTTGCTTTTTCTGAGTTATCTGTGTCATTTTATTTTAGATCGGAAGTGAGCTCGGAATTGGTTTTGATCATTTTTGGCATATTCGATAATTTGGAGATCATAAATATGAAAGTTTCAGGTTATTTGTCGGATAGCAACAATAGTTAAACATCGTTTCGTTTTGTAGTCCTACCTTGAGGATGCCGGCGCTTTCTGTAGAATCTGAGACCTAATTTTTCATAACTCTTTCAGAGTATTTTACCCCAAATGTTTGAACATTGCTTTGCTTGTCCACCGTTTTCGTTTGCTTTGCTCTTGACAGTCAGTTATCTCATTGCCGTCGATGCCTTTGTAGCCTGGAACCGAGCAGAAGTAAAGTGATTTGTTGATGATGACACTATACACTGCTGTCATGCTTTCCAAGAGTCTTGCTGCTTGCCTATCTATGTAGATGTTAACTCTAGAGTTGCCTGCTGATGAATTAGAGACTAACTCTGCAGCTTTCCATATAAGACCTCTGGTTGAAATAAACTACAGTGGTTCACTAGCTTAAAATACTTTATTATGCCCTTTGGATTATATTTCTGAATTCATTTTACTTTTCTTGACTTTTTCTATCATAGTATATTTTTTCAATATTCTAGAGCCGGATGCTGAAAATAAAGAGAACCTGTCCTCTTATTTCGTTTTGCCTTACGTTTTCTAGCATTTTCGAGGGTATAAGATTACTCCAAACGCTCCCTGTGTATACTTTGTTTTTCAAATAATCTCACGAAATGTAGTCAGGGAAGTGAAATATTGAAAACAGGTCACATTGGACTCACGCGAGTTTTGCAAGTAAGGGGTATACTGAGGTACTTGCTCTTAGCATTGCGCTTCTCTCCACAACTTCATCGGAAGAGGTATTACTTAACATTGTCCTATAGACAATTACGTCGGACGCAAATTGTCAAAGTTATACGGAGTAAAGCGAAGTGAATGGTGATACTGATTGCGGTAACGCGTGTGAAAAGAGCAGTCAGGCACTAAACGTCATTTTACATTAATGCAAACAGTAAGCAACTGGCAGCGAAGTCTGCTCTTGGACTGAGCGAATCCTCCCTTTTATTCGCCGGTAATAAGAAACATTTTAAGATACTAAATAAGTTGTGGTTTCTATCCAATAATACGAACTTTCGTAAACTTACAGCAATGAAACCAAATTTAGTTCCAAATATTGCTTTTCCTTTCATAGAAGAAGATGAAAGGAGCGTGGTTGACTGGGATCTAGGGAGGAGCCTCTATACAAATCGGTTCAAACTAAATAATCAAGTGGGAGGTCGTGTATTTTCAGCAAAACTAAATACAAAAATCACCTACCAGATCCCGGCGGTGTTTTCCAATCGGAGAGCACAGCGATAAAAACAAGCCTTCTTTTTGTGACAATTAGTGTACTCAAAGCAAAGAATATGTTTATTATATGTTTATATAAAGCTAAGCGGCTTTGAAATCACTTAAGCTTCTTTAAAAGGTAAAGAAATACCTTAACCTCTTAGTGAAACTAATATCATAAACTTGCAATGGGTTCCAGGACATAGTGGTATTCTTGGTAATTGTGAAGCAGATGAACTAGTCAGAGCAGACTTTACCGTACAGTTAGACTCCTATAAAGAAGGAATATGCATGTGTCCGTCTACTTGTGGGTATTTAATCGACAAATGGATTATAGATATAGCTGGTTCTGGGTGGAAGCTATCCCTGACTTGTTCAACAAACATACAAACTATGCCAACTATTACAATTCCCGGTTAGCAATTCTCGATCTCACGACAGTCGAGTCCACGTAACAGGATCGGAACCGTATTTTTAACCCGATATAGACTGTCAACTAGGCAGCTTCCTAGCTACAACAAAATATCAAAATGAATGACTAACGATCTGTAAGTGCTGATATGTGAATGTATTATTGGTAGAAATGCCAATGAGACTCAGTATACTCTACAACGGCTACTATAGAAGCTATCAAATGGTAAAATCTCTTGATGGTCTCTTGAGCATTATCTTGTGCTTATAAAAAAAAAAACGAATCGCACCTATCGGTGGGAAATTTCTAGAAGATATTTCGATTGTTGCAAAACTATTTGCAGTGATGAACTTCATGAGAAGCACGGGATGATTCGAGGAAGGGAAAATAGTGTGAGAGGATTTTAGTCCCGATGGTTTTAGAATGTTTTTAGTACGCAGACAGCCACTTTACCTACCCATAACCTAACGTCGAGGTGAAAACGTGTGAAATCATTTTTCAAAACTGTCCTGCATTCCTTAGAACAGGGTTGAAACATCTCATCTGGATCACGCTGATCCATTATTAGAAGTTGGTAGCATCACAAAGAGCTGGCATTCTTTGCTATACAAGTGGGATTCTTCGAGACTCCTGTCAGAAAAGTTTGCCTTACCCACGGAACTACTGGTTAAGTAGAGGGACAGGACATTCAAGTCTCCTCTGTTTTTTTAAAAAAGTCTAAGTTTTGTCATTATGAATGCTGACGCTTGACTAACAGCTTTCCATTTTTCAGTCGACTGATACATGAGTCTCGTTAAATTTTCGACCAGAAAACTAAAAACCGATTTTTTTTTTGTAATTTTTCTCTTATATTTGAAATGCGAGTGCAATAAGATAATACATGTACAGAGTTTTCTATATACGCTGTACACGCCGGACAGTTCGGACTAATGTCATTGTGGAATCTATATAGGTAGCTTCTAAATCACCAATATCCACTTAGTATTTGGGTCGAATGAAAATGCAGGCAACCATGTTGTCTGCCTGTGTATCCAGCGCCCTTTGGATGAAGTTTTCTGCCGCTGCATTTTGGTGCTCTTGCTTCTCTTCTCTGTATGAGTAGATCCCTCGTTCCTTAAACTAAGCCTATTCGATATGTACTCCATCATAAGTACATATCTCTTACTACTTTATCAAACTGTAAAAAAATTGTTTGTTACTGCAAAGTCCTGCGTCAGTGTTACCTTCTACTCTATGTTGCCAGTCTAATATACGAATATTGTATAATATTCTGTTATGTGCAATATTGGTCTCAATTTAATGACTCTCAATTACGTAAATTACGCACAACAATTTCCGCAACGTATTTCCTTAAACAAAACAAAATAAATTAATAATCGATTGCTTCGTTAAAATTGACCCTAAACGACCAACTCCCGCATGTGCAACAGTGGACGCTTAGATATAATATAATGAAACGAATACACATACGTGGCTGTATGAGAGTGTGTTGTGGGCGGTGCAATCTCCATATACACATGTACAAACAAAGTTCTAATATACATATTTCTCTGTATTTGTACCAGTATGTACGAGCATATTTTCCGGGTCACTTAAAGTGAATTTTCAAACGAATATGCTGTAAGTATACATACATATGTATGGGGTATTCCATACCAAATCGACACTTGACACTTGAACCCGACTCCTTTAGCTTTTGCTGAAACTTATCCATCCTTTTCTACCCTTTGAAAAAAATTTTTGGGAATTTTTTCAAAATATTTTGTGCAACTTCAAAAAAGTTATAAATTTTTCAAAAATATTGCTTTTTTATTTTCAAACCCCTTTTGTAGAAATTGACTTTTGCGGGCCTTCTTTTTTAAATTTTTGTTTTTGAGAGAACTTTTCGAAAAACGACACGAAAATTATATAACACGATCAATTATATAAGAGAATCGGGTTTTTGAGTAAAATCGTCATTTTTTGGAAGTTCGCCATTTGTGTTTTTTTTTTGCTYAAAAAAAAAACTTCAATTAATTTGACAACTATGCCTGCTAATCACGGAGGGGGCCAATTTTTTTATATATAAATTTTTTTTATTAATTAAAAAAAAATCTAAAAGGGTCGGGTTCAAAAGTAGTCGATTTGGTATGGAATACCCCGTATATATGTGAGTTTGTAAATAAACGTTGTAAATATAATGCAAATAAGTATGAGTAATTTACTACTACATATTTGCAATATATGTGCTCGGATGCCTGTGTTTGAAGGCGAACGAGTTTTCATAAGTGAATCTTCACTGGCTGTCTCTCATGGTAATATTTAATACACACATACACAAGCGAATTTATCTTTGTCGGCAGATTTTAAGTACTAACACATACAGAGATGATTAATTCCTCACTGGGACTACAAAGCTTCGTGTGAGTAATTGTTTGCAAACGCATGCATTGACTATGAAAACGGCTATACTATATATAGTATGAATATAATATGTATGCATATACATATATAACTTAAGTATGGTATAAGTGCTTATCCTTTTCAAATCACAAGTGAATTTCAAATCGCTTGAAGTATGTCTTCAAACACATATGTACATCTGCATATTTATTCCAAGTTGTGAGTATGACAGTCGATCGTGTTGTTGTACAGTGTATGTGGTGCAAGAAAATGCAATTAGTTTGCTATTAACACTTTTTGTTGATTTTTACTTTAGGGCAAACAAATTAGAGGGAGAGAAAATGCAATTAAATTGAAATGAATGAAGTGCATATGATAAAGAATGTCAAGAGACAATGCCAATAGCTGTGGGTTCTACTGCGAACATTCCAAAGGACCATTAATCAGGAGTGCAACACGCTTAATGCTTATTTTAAAGGCAAATCAGTGGATGTACCTGCGTACTTGAGGAAGAAATTAGGGTTAAAGAATTGGTTGTTGGGACCTTCTTTGAAATTGAGAGAGCTTTCAATAACGACCTGCTGAGTACCGTGTATGAGTTAACGCAAGTGGCTTAGCCATCAAACCAAATAAAACCGAGATGAAAATCTAAGATCTCGATGGCACCGCTGCGGCAAATAGATGACATACGTCTGCAACCGGCGGATGAAGGCTCATTCTGGATAGGAAGCTTCAGTGTATGTCGAATATCAAAGACAGAGCAAGAAAGGTATCGATTTCCTTATATTACTGTAAAAAAGCCATTGGTAAAGGTAGGGTCTCTCACCGAAAGGCTCTACGATACCATCGTCAAGCCACTTATGTTCTATGGAGCTCTAGAAAAGAGGACACTTGCATTGAAACTCGAGAGCGTTCAACGAGCGACGCTCATCAGCATGTGTTGTATATTAAATTCCACTCCTACCACGGTGCTTGACTTCACCTTGTAAAAAATGCTTGTAGACATCGTCGGAAATGGAAAAGTTGCTATCAGATTCCGAGAATCTTGGTTCCTAAAGAACAAGTGTCTGAACTCTCGGCAATACTCACACACTTTGACTTCATATCGGATCACTTGGTTCATGGCGACTCCTTCTCTGTCCATATATCGGCGAGCGAGATGTGGGTTATAAGAAGCCGTCGGTGGAGACGGGAGAGGGGATGGGGAAGGTTGATGGATTTATTGTCAGGAGCTGGCTATCTACTCCAGCTTCAGACTGCCTGACTATTGCAGGGTCTTCAGTGCAGTCTCCTTCAGTTAAGTGACCATCCACTCGGATAGTATAGCCTCTATAATAGACTTGAACTCTTTAACAGTGCGTTCAGAGATGGTCAAAGATAAAACTGGCATGGGTGCCAGGCTATAGCGAAATCGCAGGAAACTATACAGCTGATGAGCTAGCAAGAAAAGGCACCCTAGAACCGCTATCGGTAGAATGAGAGTGGGTCGGTGCTTCAATATCCGCTTGTGTTTTGCTATTGTGTAATTGGACTTCGCGGAAGTTTTGGTCATGTTGACAGGGCCAACATCGGTAAATGCACTATCGCAAAAGCCTTTTGACTTAAGATCGATTGCGAGAGATCTAGTGATCTTTTTGGCCTCAGTAAGGCTAGCCTTTCCTGCATACACACGTGTTGCATGAAAATTATATGGGCTTGATTAAATTGGTCTTTAATATGTCAATCCTATGACCCTGAAATATTTTCCGGAAGCATCAAAAGCGGATTGGGAAATTGCGCTTCTAACAGACAGCGGCGACCTTCAGTGATTTGAGGTCTAACAAATAACAGCCGTCATCGCCACCTTCATTCGGTTCCCTCGACCAAGGCAAAACAAAATATTCATTTTCCAAATAAAAACATGTACCAAACGTAAAGTCTCAATAACTAAATAGTACCAGCCACTTGCCACTTTATGCACATGGTGGGTCAAGTGAGTCTAAGCGCGAGTCTGAATATATTAATTGAATAGCAATAATTTACATTAAAGCTCATTAACTCACTAAAGTAGGGCAGTAGCTAAGCAAATTATTATGGCGCAAACGCCCATGGACGGGTCCTCAACAATACAGCGTGGAGTAGCCAGCCGCCCCCAACAATTAAGCATGCTCAGACACCTCATTTACGGCAACAATCTCAATGGCGAGCAAACGCCCGACCATACAGACCGACCGGTCTGGTTGGCACTTAGTAACTAATTAACCGCGTACACTTGTAGCTGTCAAGGATATTATTGCCACTGCCAACGAACGGTGCAAGTTGAGATGCAAAAGCAAAAACAAAGCACTAGCTAAGTAGAGTAGAGAAGTGATGGAATACTAGCATGAAGAACGCTCATATTGCCTGGGCTTCAACTGGTGCTGTTGGTGTTGCTGCGAAGACGGACATTGCTCACCAGTTGCTGTTTGCTTTCAATGTTGCTGCTGCTGCGTGCTCTGCCACTGCCGTTGCCGTTGCTACTAATTAGTTTCTTCATTAAAAATACGCAAAGAGCATAAAAACGATCCATTCTTTCTCAAGCAACGTTGCAATAAGGCGGAAATCAAGCATAACGGTAGGGTCAAAGCGCGAAAGCTTTCAGCTGCCAGTGCGTAGAAAAGATGCGAGTTGTCCTTGCGCCCGCACATACATGTAGACGCACAGTTGAAATATTTAATTGTTGCTGTAAAAAGTATCAAAGACGCTGGCTTTTATTGCTCCGCTGGTGTTGAGGAATTTCAAATTTCATTATAACTTTTCCAAGGAAGCATCGAATTCATTTATGACTTGTTTGTTGCTGCCATTCTAGACAATTGTTGTTGCTCCACCATTTGTTTCAACTTCGCTGTTTCTGCTCATTGCTTTCATTGGCAACTTTTAGTCTGTGCTTTAGTGCGCTAAATGCTTGTCAAATATTTAGCGGAAACGCTAGCGAGTCACTCCGTTTGTCATTGGCAATAATGAAATTACGTACAATAATCGCTATGTGGCACGAAAGTGAATTTACTGTCACCATCAAATTGAGATTGTCGCAATAAAATTGAATTTCTCGCTGCTTATGATGCACGTGGGACAGTGTCGGCTGGTTATATAGCACGACTTTATACTTATAGGTATAACTTTACACAGTGATCTACACTCGTATACATATATACTCGGCAATGGAGACTAAAAATAAATATTGGCTTAGGTGACACCGCGCCAATGACAAATTGTATGAGCGGAATGTGGCAACAATAAATAGGCCTAAATGTTGATAAACACGCAATTCAAATAGCGATTAACATGAAAAATCTGCCAATTTATGGCAACGGCTCTATAATAATGCTTAGACTAAGTTTACGAGTATATTTCTGTTCTATATAGGATGTTGAGTAAATGAGTTGAGTAGTCGAGTAATGCTGAAAGTATGAAGTGAAAATGTATATTAAAGCGTATAGCTTTAAACCAAGTTGAGAACTCAAAGTTGAGAGCAATTAGTTTCAGTCTTTCATTTTTCTTTGCTTCGCTCGCTATGTTCAAATATTGGCATAACATTGTTATTTATACGAGCCCTACACTCTTATCTAAGAATTTCATAAAAGCAAGAACAAAAGCAAGTACAATACCTCATAAGAATGAGGATCTCTCATTAATCTAGTATAATCTCATCCAGTGACATTTATACCGTTTTATACCAGACGATGGCCGTTTATATTATTGTTCGAATCATCATTATTCTAAGCTTCGGAAAGCGAATAGAAATGCTGTAACTTTACACAAAACAGTTTTTCTTGCAACTCAGGCATATTGCTTTATACTTATATAAATACATATTTCACTAAGACATCACTTAAACAACTGACAGAAAACTTTCTATGTGGCAATCTTACTATACCTCATTCAGGATATAAAATTGGTATTACTCTGGATCTTGCTGACATAGATCAAGGTTTACAAGAATTCTTCAATTCAGAAAAGCTTAATTTATTTACAGGTGAACTTGAAAAGTACACGGCCTAATATAGTAAAACACATTTTTTTGGCAAAATTTGTATTTTTATACTCTCGCAACAAAGTTGCTAAAGAGAGTATTATAGTTTTGTTCACATAACGTTTGTTTGTAAGTCCTAAAACTAAAAGAGTCAGAT
>NW_017534786.1:699551-751899 GCF_001853355.1 Bactrocera latifrons
CGGTTCACAACCACGCCTGAAATCTCGATTATCACTTTATCATGCGAGAGTATAAAATGTTCGGTGACACCCGAACTTAGCCCTTCCTTACTTGTTTTTATTCAACATAGTTTCCTTTAAGTGTGATACACTGACTATAGCTGTACTGCACCTTTACGATACTATTTTCATAGTACGATTTATCCTTTACTTCAAAATAGGCCTTATTTCCGGCGATTACCTCTTAATTCGACGAAAATTCCTTCCCAGCTAGCATTTCTTTGAGATATGGCAATAGAAAGTAGCCGAGAGGGTGGATGCGGAAGCGTTCAAAGCACAATTCATGAATTTTTGCTATCGTTTTCTGACACAATGCATTGCCTTGGTGAAAAGGGATTTTCTTTTATTCAAATTTCCGTTTTCTGCGATTTTGTCTTTCAAACCAGTAACGCTATGTAACAGTAGCTTTTTATTTTACTTCTTTTTTTAATGGTACTCAATAGAAATTATTCCATGTGCATTGAGAAATGCCGACGCCATAGTCTTTTCAGTCGACTGTTGCGTTTTTTCACGCTTTGGATCGGGTCCATCACGTGAAGTACTCTCAGATGATATTTAGAGCATAAGATCTCTCTCACAACTTCACTTCCACTTCACTACAGGCTTCCGAAATTATTTTGCGGACTCAATACTTCATGGTTAATTACCCTGTGTCAGTGACTGGAAACTCGTCATCAACCCAAGTTTTTGTTTTAATGGTAGTTTCAAAAAGCAATATTTTATAACGGTTGCGACGCCTTTTTATCCATGGTTTCCACAATAACAAAAGTTGCTTTACTCAAAATGAAATAATTCACAAATTATTTTTAAATTTTGAGAGTTAGGACTGACTAAAAATTATGTGGGTTTATTTCTAGTAGCGCCATCTATTGTCAGGGACTGTTTAATTCAGCTGTTATATGTATGTGATTTACCTTATAGAAACTCTAATTTTTCTTCTGGGCGGTACAAACAAAGTAACTAACCTATTCCAAGTTTAAAATTGGTTTCAGTGTGGACAGTTTATACAGGCGACGAGTTACTTTCATAGATCGACTGCATGAAATTGATATAAAACTCAAAATTTCTTTACGACACGAATAAAATGAGCGGAAGCTCATAAATTCTGAAACCTAAACACCAAATTTTAAATTAAATATGAAAGTTTGTAAGTCGTTAATCTAAGAAGAAATTATTCAGATCGGATTACTATAGCATATAACTGCCATACAAACCGAACGATCGGAATTAAATGCTTACATGGGAAACTTCCTCATTTGACGTGGTATCTTCACTAAATTTGGTATGAGTTATTGTTCATAGAAATAACGTAATATCGGAAGAAATTACTGAGGTCGGCTTACTATTGCATATAGCTTCCAAACAAACTGAACACATAGTTACCAAGAAGAATTCTATGAAGGGTATATCAGCTGCGATAACGTTTTTTGTGTTTTTTTTTTAATGTTCACAAAACTCCTGGCTGTCGTCCCTGTACTTTTTATAATTAATGACAATGTTATGACAAAATTTATGTAAAAAACTATGGGGAAAAATTAAAAAAAAAATTAATTACTTTTAAATTTATCAACATTTGTTCATGACTTTAGTAGGAACGATAACCATTCATGTACTTTTAAGAATAAATTGGGTTTTTGTGTTTCAGATGATCCAAACATTAGAAATCGTGTGCGCCAGTGAAAAAAACGCATCGCATTCACCCAGTCATTTCTTTGACAGATGTCATCAAAAAGTTCTGAAAAGATTTGTTTATAAACTCCACGATATACCTCTTGATATGCGAAGAAAGTTCTATTGTAGAATAAATGTATGAAAAACAAAAAGTTTCCAACAGTTGAAGAGGTCGAAAGTCGTCCAGAACGAGGCATGTTTTCAATGATCTCTCAACCGCCTTTGAAGACTTAGTACCACTCGTACGCTTGTGTTTATGAATCACCGTAAGCATTTTCCAATATTCGCAACGTTTCCGCATTCGCAATTTGGTAAGAAATACAAAATTTTAGGAAATTCTTTTGTTCGATATTCCTTTCTGGAACTATTTGAAATAAAACTCGAAATCATTTTCAATGAAACTTAAACGTACAAGAGGAGAAAATGTCAAAGCCAACGTCCGTGGAATTGTCAACTATAATAAATTTTAGAATATCCAAACTGTAGCCAAGAAGTTTGCTTCATAAATGAGTCAAAACTTTGCGCCAAAACTTTGAGAAGACACCCTACATTAACCATATAGAAATTCTTCCAATAAAACCAATTGAGAGTAGGAGCTTTACAATTGCTTTCTAGTTTTCTGATAACTATATTGTTGAAGACCTACCAAAAATTATTTTAGTCTTTCCAAGTCTACATAACCCAATCGATGACATAATTTGACTCCTCGAAAGTTTTCAAAGTAAGTTTTAGAACCTAGGAACTCCTCCAAAGGGCTTTTTAGAACTTTTTAGTTATCCCAACTTACAATTTTTTGTCAACTCCTTCATAATGTTATAGTTCAATCTTTTATAGTAGTCGAAATTCTGAAGTTTTGATTTCGGTTTTATGCCATTTATATTACAGGTATGTTTAGTAATATTTTCTTATCAGGCATTATTCTACTCAAAACTTTCAAAGAACTCGTACGAAAGGTTTTGAAAAAAGTGCAGAATCCTGCTAACTCGAGTCAAAAATTGCATGCTCGTTAATAAATGCCTTCAGGGGGAAAAAGGTGGGATTTTAGTGACAGCACAGAAGACACATAAAATCGGCTCATAAAAAGGTCAATCACACTTGATGAAATCCAATGGAGTGGCAAAGTGTAGATAAGAGTATTCATTTACGCACCCATGCGAATTTATTTGCAATCAAACCGGTTGTGGTAATCGGGCAAAAACGTGCGAAAAGTTCACATTGCCACGTGTCGCGATGTGCTGCATACAAAAATTGCCAATTCCGTGCGAGTTTTATACAGGTGGGTCAATGTACCATTAATATATTTATTTATGCAGGTAGAAAGTTATATTTACTAACACATATATGCGCAGTTCGTCGTTGATGAGCTTGTCAATATATGGAATGAAATGTTATATATATTTGGGTTAATGTAGCTGCTATTATGTCTACACATCGCAATTTCGGCATGACAGTTATGTGGATTGCGGACCTGCAAAAGTTATTACCTACCACACTTCCTTCCGGCGGTCCGCGGTCGCATGAGGTTTATGTTGATTCAGTTCGATGGCCTTATTAATGTACGGAATAACTGCATTTTTTTTATACTCTCGCAACGAAGTTGCTAAGGAGAGTATTATAGTTTTGTTCACAGAACGGTTCGTGGCTCTATAATAAGGTTAAGTTCGAAGATGGGCAAACTCGGCCCACTGCCACGCCCACAAAATGGCGAAAACCGAAAACCTCTAAAGTGTCATAACTAAGCCACAAATAAAGATATTAAAGTGAAATTTGGCATAAAGGATCGCATTAGGGAGTGGCATATTTGGGCGTAATTTTTCTTGTAAAAGTGGGCGTGGCCCCGCCCCCTACTAAGTTTTTTCTACATATCTCGGAAACTACTATAGCTATGTCAACCAAACTCTACAGAGTCGTTTCATTCAGGCATTTCCATATACAGTTCAAAAATGGAAGAAACCCATACAAAGGTTATGTTGAAAATCACTAAAAGTGCGTTAACCGACTAACAAAAAACGCCAGAGACACTAAATTTTACGGAAGAAATGGCAGAAGGAAACTGCACCCAGGCTTTCTCTAAAAATTGAAGATGGGCGTGGCGTCGCCCACTTATGAACCAAAAACCATATCTCAGGAACTACTCAACCGATTTCAATGAAATTCGGTATATAATATTTTCTTAACACCCTGATGACATGTGCGAAATATGGGTGAAATCGGTGTACAACCACGCCTTCTTCCAATATAATGCTATTTTGAATTCCATCTGATGTCTTCTCTGTATAATATATACATTAGGAACCAATGATGATAGCGGAATAAAACTTTACACAAATACGGTATTTGAGGGATACCTCAGCCTTGTGGGAAAATTGTTGTGATCGGACTATAACTTTTCAAGGTCCCTGATATCGAACACGAAGAACTCAGTGCCTAACCTAACCTAAGATAATTTTTCGCTGAAAATATCGGTAAATCTCTCAGATATTTTCATGTAATTCAGAGGGCTTCATTTTTATGCTCTCACAATAAAGTTGCTAATAACGGTATACATCGTCAGATATATGGTTACATATACCAAAGTGATCAGGGAGACGAGTAGAGTTGAAATCCGTCCGTGCAAGCTGTAACTTGAGTAAAAATTGAGATATCTTGATGAAGCTTGTCTTGCGAGAGTATAAAATAAAATGTTCGGTGACACCCGAAATTAACCCTTCCTTACTTGTTGAGGTTATGAGTCATTTTATTGTATGATTATTTGAGAAATTTCTGATTTTATTTGGAGACATTTTTTAGTTTGCTAATTTAAATACCAGATTGAATGCTAATTTAGTGGCATTTTTGGACTATTTACATTTAAATAAATCCAATATTTAATCCTAGAATATTGTTTTAAAATTGAGAGGTGATCGTTGGTGCAATTACAAACAGAAAGCCATAAGTAGCTGGAAAGCGTGTACAGCATTTTTGAAAATTAAATTAGATAGGGAATAACTGTAATTTGTACAGGTTGCTTGATTTTGAGTCTAGAAGTTCAGAAGTGATATATACGAAAGACTCTGTCCATTTAATTACCACATTTAAGTTATGCAGAGGAAAATTGGAAGACTTCCAACACAGAAACGGTCAGGTGAGATGCATTTGAAAAGACTACCTCTGGAAGAAAACATATTAACAGATCCCGCTTGAGAAAGTTGGTCACTCAACGAAATTTTAAGTAAATATGAATGTCTGTTGAGTTGTAAAGTATATGTGTACTATTCGGCATGCGGAGATCGCTGGAGTTCCTGAAGCCTACAGCCGGGTCCGACTTGTTGTAAGCATCATATGTATATTGATCCCAAAATTGGTGGTTACGCTAATAACGGTAGGTGATTTCCATAATAAATTCCTGATCTACTACGATTACTTGGATAACTCTCCGCCAAACTTATCTGTCTTTCAGTCCCTCATAAAGAGAATATTTTATTTACAGAATTCTACCTGTTGTTTAAGAAAAGTTAATTACAAACATTGAATTTTCGCCTATTTAGCGAAAATTGAAATAACTGCTCCGAAATGAAGAAGCCGCCTTGTAAGCCGAATAAAACATTAACCTTCTGTTCAATCATCGTCTAAAGCAAGCTGCTTACTATCAGGAAGTCATGAAGCTGATATAATTATCCAGGCAATATTTCAAATTTTCAACATTCATTAAGATAATTTCGTGCGGGTCGAAAAAGTGAGTGAAAGAAGCGAAAAGGAAACGTAATATGCCAACAACACAGAAAGGTTTCATATTCTTGTCATTAATCAAACAAAGGGTTAGACATTAGCCACGTCCGTTAGTGCTGCTGCTCGACTAAACCCAACACAACTGAACACACATAAACAGGCGCACAAATACATAGAGATTTCTAAAAACGGCAAGCCACTAATTCGACCCCAATTTTGTTAAAACAGTAGATACCAGCAAGGACGATCAGCCACCACCCGGAAAACCAGCGCAGCAATCAAGTGCAGACGATTTCAGTTATTCAAAGACGAAACATGCATTTGGTGTAACCGCAATGCTGATGCGACGACAAACAAACGTAATGATGACGCAATGGAGTAGCGTTATGCCAACGGCAGTTGTAATCGCACCAGCGACAAGGACTTTGGTGCTAGTGTCAGGGCGTCAAGGATATACGCACTTGTGTGAGTGTGTGTGTGTATGCATTCTTTCGTTATTGTTTCTTCATTCCGCTAGCTTTTGTAACGCTTCTTTCTACTTTCATCTTTTTTGAGTTGTTCAAATTTTCCGACAATTACAGCGACCTTTTTCTCAATTTTTTATTGTTTTTTTTACATGGCATTTCTTTTATCCCTCTTTTCATGGTTAACCGGTTTATGTTCTTCCTTTTCTGGCGAGCCACTAATTTCTCCCAAATGTTCTGCGGTCATGCTTATTTAGACTGTCACTTGCTCTGTGATTTGTGTATGTAAAATTCAAATCGAAAAGCTTTTCTGACCAAAAACATTCATAAAAGAGAGTGGCAGTCGACATGAAGTGATACATCAAAAGTGTCAAGGAAAAAAACGTATATTTTGGATCGGAAAATGTATGTATGCAAAGACCATTAATTTTCCGAAACAGCCATAGGAACTTATATTACTGCACCATCTTTAAACAATATACCTCCAAGGATTTTATGATCCTAAGCTAAAGTCTATTACCATACTTTCATTGTTCTGCATTATTTTTGCACTACTGAGGATAAACGAAAATCGCAGAAAACCAATATGAATCAACAATTGGAACTCGTTGCCCGACGTTAAGTTGATGAAATCTGCTCAACGGCAGTGGGAGGGAAAGGAACGAGATGAGTGTATCAAAAAGAGTCAATGAGCCCATAGCAACCACATAGAGCTAGCCAGATTTAGTAAAAGAGTAAGTAAGAATATTATTGTAGGGCTTATCACAGGGCATCTCCCCCTCAGAACCCATCTTTATGAAATTAGGAAAATGGGAATGGATTGGACAGAATGTAGACATGCGCGAAGGATGATGAGATGCTGGAATATCATTCTTACGACTGGCAAGCGCACATCCGGCTGAGGCGGGATACCTTCATTCAATTTAAGATTTGGTGGCAGCTGGGATAGAAAAAAATCTGAGTTCTCTCCCAATCCACTGAGTGGCTCGGTATGCCTTAATTAAGGCATTGAATACCGCTATGATCATATCAGAGAATTAGTTAGATTTTACAAGAGCAAGTATAGTCATTGTGATCTGGTGAGAGTCGCACCAGCACTGAAAGTCTCCAGTGAGAGTAAACGAATCACTATGGCGAAAAACGTCAGAGCTACTGAGAATTAGTGAGAGGTACTTAGAATTAGTGAGAGCCGCCGTAAAGAAAACCGGTGGAAGTCGCTACCGAGAAGCCCGAGAAAGCTGCTACGTACTACTAATAACCAACGAGTTTCGTTGAGAGGCAGTCAGAACTAATAAGAATAAGTGAAAACTATCAAATACTAGTAGGTAAGATTTGCTGAGAAAAAGTCAAAGTCAGTATGATCCAGTGACAACCAGTCAGAGCTAACATTAGCCAGTGCGATAAGGTTAGAGCTAACTAAACACAGAGAGGGTCGCTGATAGGCATTGGGTGCCTTTACGAACCAGTGAAATTAGTCAATGGTAATGAGGCAAGGTCCTTGGGAGTCGCTGAGAGCCGATAAATCGCTGAAAATGGCTGAGTGCTATTGAGAACTAACTAGAGTCGTGAGAATCAGTGAGGGCTGCTGATAAATAGTGGGGGCCGCTGAAAACCAGAGAGAACTGGTTACAAATGTTAAAAGTTGGTTTTAGCTGAGAAGCTGTGATATGCAATGTGAGCTCTTTTCCGAACCAGTAAGAATCAGTCAGAGGTAATGAGATTACGTGTGCACCACTAACGGTCGGTGAGAGCCGCTGAGAACCAGTGAGAGTTAGAGAGAACAGAGCCAACGAGTGCTGATTAGAGTTGATTTACTAGGAAAGTTCTTGTTTATTATTAAACATCAGAACGAAAATCCTACAAGTCTTTGAGTGATATAACTATAGGTATCGAATTGCCAAATGTTGAGAGGGGAGGAGGAGAGACCTTGAGTTAAGTATTATTTAATTTTCAAGTTTGTAAATTTTTTCTTTTAAAACAATTAACAACAAATCAATAAGCCTTACCAATTATTTTCTTAATTTCATGTATATTCTACATAATTAACGAAGCTGAAGAAATAAACAAATTGAGACTTACCTTGTCGATCCATATTTGTTGTGCATCGCCCTTGCAATTTACTTTAATCTGCGTCGCGAGTTTCTTGAATGAACCGAAAATGGATTACTCTTCCAAGATACAACGGTTTTACAGTTATAGCTACTGTAATCTCATAGTAATTTAATAACTTTTTTTTTAACTTCTCTTCACTTTTTAGATGTTTCCAACACTTTATAACGCGAATTTACTACGACATTACATTTTCTCTATTATTATACACTTATAAAAATACTTTAATTACAGACCGAACCGTACCGAACCGAATTGAACCGCACTGCACCGAACCCAAACGAAAAATGAAGATTTACGCGATTTAGAAGGTGAACTGAAAAAAGAGAGAAGGACAATAATTGAATTTTGTAAATGTACAGCACTAAATAGCAAAATTGTGTATAGATTTCCTTATACGACGATGTGAAAAATGGCTATAGACCTACTATATGCTGACACTAATGGAAGATATTTTAGACATTTGGTTTTCAAGAAGTAATTAAACGCTTATAATATAATGTTAAGGCTGAGAATTTAGCCTTATTATGAAGATAGAGGTTAGTCATTATGTTTTTAATAAAATTTCGGGCAAGTGATCGCTGCTGCCGGCTCAAATACTTAAATTCCAGTAAAGCATTAGGGCCGGATGTTAACAATAATTCGTCGAATATTTTTTTGCATGGCGTCAATCACCGCGAGCTTATCCGCCTAAACAAATGACTGCATATAACGCCACAAAAGCAGTCTAGCAGTGTTAAATGGCACGATTTTGGAGGACACAGCACAGGCCCACAAAGCCAGATATTTCGTTCACCAAAAGTTTAAGTCAATGAATTGTACTTCCATTGGCTAATAGGATAATCTTGTTGGAACCTAAGGTCCTTCCTCCTTCAGTTCAGGATCGCAAAAGCCATTGCTCATTTCTCCATAGTGTTCCCCATCACTCGTCTCATCATCACCATTAACATACCCATTTAAACAACGGTTTTAGCTCCATTCATCGAGCATGCGACGAAGTTGATGATCTTTCGGTTCCATTTCTTGCACGAGTTAGGTTTTGTAAGTCCGAAACAAAGATCCTTCCGCTAGTTTTCCATAAAGTGGATAGGCACAGCTTCAACCACACGGCATCTCTGTGGATGCGCATTATCGACTAGAGTAAACATGGTGCGAAACCAGACTAACCCCGAAAAAAGAATTGGCTTATTGAAAACTCCTTCTTCTTAACTGGCGTAGACACCGATTACGCATTTATAGCCGAGTTGTTTCCTCTTTCCGCTATTTGGTGCAAATTTGAGATACCAAGTGCAGCCAGGTAATTTTCAACCTGTTCTCTCCAAGAAAGTGGAGGACTTACTCTTCCTTTGCCTCCGGCGACGGGTACTGAATCGAAAATTTTCAAAATTGGATTTTTCTCTTTCATCGTGAAAACATGACATAGCTAGCGCAGCCATTTCTCTTGATTCGTTGAGCTATGCCTATGTCGTTGTATATCTCGTACAGCTTATCGTTTCATCAACTGCGGTACTCGGCATTGCCAATGCGCAAAGGACAGTAAATCTTCCGCAAAACTTTCCTTTCAAACTCTGCTAAGGCGAACTCGGCAGATGATGTCAATTTCTAAGGATTCCTAAGCCTCATATAAGAGGTCGGGAATGATGAGGGACTTGTAGAGTTTGGTCATTGTTCGTTGGGAGAAAACTTATCAATTGTCTACTCTTTCCAAAATAGCACCTGTTGGAAAGGACGATTCTGCGTTGAATTTCAAGACTGAAAACTTCACATCCAAAAAACATAAAAAAAAAGACAATCTTTACTACAAACTAAATATATGTGTATATGACTTGAAAGTTCTATCATAAAGCTTTTTCAAACTCAACCGCCGAAATAGACGTGGCTTCAACTCACACCTCCATTCACAAGCTCCCAATGATACGACGCCAAAGTGAATCATTAGTAATGGAATCAGAACCGCATAACCAATTCGTCTTCAATACTATTGCGAATAATTGCGCGTGTTTACTACATATGTTGCACTCATGCTCATCCAGCAACTGAGACTCATTTGCATTTCAATTTCTTCGGCAATAATGTGGCAAAGTAAAATTTTGGTTTTGTTGCCACTGTATGTGTTGTTGCCAATGAACTTTTTCTTCCAATCCATTCCTCCAATAGCATAAGAATAATTGTCAATTCAAATCAAAGCGTATGAGGTTTTAACCAAGTAAAGTGTACACGACTAAACTAGAAGAGGTGAGTGTTGAAAGCAAAAAGTGGTATACATATATGCAGTTCAATACTTTTTAACATCACACGTGCTCCTAAGAGATAGTAATAGCAGTGCAAGAATAAAATTACACATGCAATCAGAGCAGTTTGAGAATTCGATACATCAATACCATACTCACTCGCAACACTAAAGTGTTGTCAGCAAAAAATTAAAATAGAATTCGAGTGGAAGAATCTCACACTGCTTCTTGACACTATTGTTGCGTAATCCTTTAGAACGTTTCACATCTGTTTGCTGTGTTGAGAAATGTCACCAAGTGGCTCTCAAAACAAGCATTCGAAGCTGCAGTACAGTGACAAATTGCTTTGACCCAACAACCCTGGCCGCAATCGATTGTCAACGGTTGTCAAAAGACAAATGACTTTGTTTTTTTCTGTAGTTGACAAATGTATACTGATATTGATATGACATACTTATGCATATGTGGGGGTGTACGTATAGAGGTATTCCAAAATGAAAATATGCAGGGAGCTTGAAATGTGTTAATGAAGCAACTAGATATTAAGCCACGTGTTATCCGAAGCAAATAAATTATTTGCTAAATCCAACCAGAAACGGTAGTTCCAGTATTTGCGGAATCTGATCCTGGCCTCGCACTTTAATAGCAGCTCATCAGATAAAAATTTAGTCAAGCTTTTAAGTACGGAATATCGTATTTTAATAAACAGAAAAAAACTTAAATCAATCCCTTCGAAGATTGTAGCCTTGCCTTAGACAATAATTTATACCAAATTTTATGAAGATATCGTCAAATGAAAAGATATCGTCCATGCAAGTACTTGATTCCGATGGTTCACTTTGTATGGCAGCTATGTGCTCTAGTGGTCCGATATCGGCGGATCTCACAAATGAGCAGCTTCTTGAGGAGAAAGTCACGCGTGTAAAATTTCAGATCGATGTCTCAAAAACTGAAGAACTATATAAGTTCGTGTGAATGTATTTGCTTCTAGGAGTCTCAAATTTCATGACAAACTGTAATATACTGTTAGAGTTAGAAATATTGGTGTTATTCCCTTTCCACATCTCTCTCTCAATCTTGGGCGTTTTCTCTCACTCTCCCTTTCAAAACTGTTGCTTTTCTAAATGCTGGTAACGATAATAGTTGTAAGTCTTAGGTGTTGAAAAAAATATCTATTAAGTGTCCGAATTCCGTCTGAGACATTTTTCGAAAAGTGCTACCAATTAATCTTAAGTTGAAAGCTGTAGGCTTTTCCAGGAGCTATCAATCAACGCTTGTTTCAGACTCTCAGACCACTGTAGTGTCTTTCAAGCAGAAGTGGCAGTTTTTAAGGTAGCAGAAGATGTTTGTCAACGAAGTGTGACTTATTTTAGAAAAGTATGCATCCACTGCGATAGCAGAGCCACTGTCCCGCTTTGAGCTCGCTGGTAGTGAACAGTCGGGCGCTGAATCTGTGGGCATTCCGCGAGCTCAGTAAGTGGTTAGCGTCTGTGGGGTTGCGAAAAAGATTTTTGGCTAAGAACGTAAAGGTTCCATGGAAATACTAGCTATTAGATCTATGGTAGGTGTCCTATTTGAAAAAAATAAAAAATTTGGAGGAGGCAAATTGTCAAAGTTGCGAGGAGGAAGGCATCCATACATCTCATTCTTCAACTTCCTCAAGACTAATTGAAGGGTATTGCTTGCCATACTTTCTGAAGCCGGCGAATTAGCTAACGTAGATATTCTACTCCTTTATTAACTTAAGGAAAGGAGACTCCAAGTGTACCCAGGGTTAATGCGTCGCATACTCTCAGAGTTGGAGTGTTTTCAACTTCCGCATAACCTTTACCTCTTTACGTCGTAACGCCGAATCACCAGATGTTATCACCGTCCAAGCCAGTGCATAATATAACAAGACGGGGATGATGACTGACTTGTACAGTTTGGTCATTTTCGTCGAGAAGACTTTACTACTCAATGGCCTACTTGGCGCGAAGTAACATCTGTTAGCAAGAGTTATTTTGAATTGGATTTCGAGACTGACGTTGTTGTTGGTGTTAATCTTGGTTCCAAGATAGACGAAAGCATCTACCATTTCAAAGTTATGACTGTCAACAGAGACGTGTGATAATTATATACAATAATGCGCTGGAGAAGATGTTTTACTCATGGATTTCACAGAAGAACGGTCCACATCTCGGCTATCCTTTCAAATCTTAATCTCGTTGTTAGTAGACAATAGCTACAATATGACATCATGTTTTAATTTCACTCCTCTATTCACTTCTTCTTCTCATTGATCCGGTATTAACATCAAATATTTACATTCAACCTCGCCATATAGTAAACCATATAGCCATAGCCACAACTATCGATGACCCGTTTATTTAAATACATAACTCGAGAAAAGTTTGTTAGTTAAGCTATTAAAGGAAATGTGGCTTACATAAAATTGGCTAGCTCTGCTAATGGCAGTACATGCAACACAACTTTTCCGCTTCACTTTGAACTTTTCCCGGTTTAAACGATTTACTGTTAAACTGTTGGCGAAGTATTGACTTGCATTTGATGTGGCGAAGTTTGATAAGCAAATATATTGAAGAGCTGATTGAGAATTTGAAAGTTTAAGTATATACTATATGTACACATAAGAAGGTAAGTTGACAAGTTGCCGTTGCGTTTGATGTTTTTGAAGGATGTTCCAATAAGCGAGCGCTTGAATGCTTGAATTGAAATTTCGTTAACTTCAAAAAATTACTTAAAGCTTACTATGTTAACATCAGATAAGTAGAGAATTTATTGTATACACAAATTGAAATTCCATTTCTTGGACAGTCTAAAGGTACTACGAAAATTGATTTCACTTAGAACTGGAAATTGAATTATTTCCTATATCGATCTCATAGCAATTATACTTTCGAATCGTACATTGACTATCCTAGCTTAACCCGATGTTAACAACATTTGTTTTATAAAAGTCCCATAATCTTGTCTTATTGCAATTTGAAAATGGGAGAAATTCCACAACACTATTTCCGGTATACGTATTCGTATTCCTCATAGATTGTCTGTTGATTCCCTTCCGCTTATTTTTTCATATATACAACCCGAACACTATAAAGTGTATAAATAAATAAAGCTTACGATATGCAGTAACATTGGCCTAAAAGTTTTGGAGGATAAATCGGTTTACACACTTTCTCCAACGCCGGATTTCCCCGCAGTTTGCCTTAAGAACACATGGAGCGGTCAATACCTTTTGTCCATGTCCCTTGCCGCTCCGATATAACGAGGGGATCTTTGATTTTTACGTAGTACCATAATAAAATTAAAAGCGAATATTCTCAAGAATAGTGTAACTTAGTGTGAAATGAAAACTGATAAAATCGATCTATAAGCTCACTGATATAAAAACAACTGCTCTAGTTGACTCTATATTGCATATATAGGTCAGATGACAAAACGTTTCAAGGAAGTTAAATGATAAACCTCACCCTATGAATATCGACCTATATTCAGCTATAATGATGAAATCTTTATACTAAAGGTGAAGTTCGACTGCACCGAATCTTGGTACAGAGTTTAATAGCTTTGCTCGTCTAACCGTTGTCACCTAAATCTAAACGAGGTAAATATAAAATTATATATACATAAATGATCAGGACGATGAGAGAAAAGTTGAAATTCGGGTTACTGTCTGTCTCTCCGTGCAAGCTGCAACTTGAGTTAAAGGGGGAGATATGCTGACGAAACTTGGTATACAGGTTCGTTGGTACAAAAAAATAACGAGTTCGTAGATGGGCGTATTCGGAATACTATCACGCCCACAAAGCGCCAATAACCGAAAACCCCTAAAGTGACATTACTAAAGGCTGAATTAAGATATAAAACTCTAATTTGTCTCAGGGATCGCAATGGCAGGAGTCACCTATGAGTAAAACATTTTTAAAAAGTTGGCGTGCTCCGCCCATAATAAGCTTAATGTAAATATCTCCTAAGCCAATACAAATGCAATGACCAAACTTGCTAAGGCCCAATATTAAAAAAACTTTTCCTACCGACTGTATGAAAATGTATGAAATCGGAAGGTAGACCCGGTCACTCCTAAAATATCGGTCAATGTTTTAGATTAAAACTCAGAAATAATTATTCACTGACGATGGTATGTCTTTGTGCCTAATTGGAGTTGAATCGGGCCAATAATTCCTTAGCCCTTGTACTTAATATAAAGCTTTGCGAACTTAAAAGTGATTTTATGCTGCATAGGTCGGCCAATATTTGAGGTATTTCAAGGAAAAATTACGGATCGTGGTTTTCTCATAACATTATATCTTTGTGCCTAATATACCACTGTCAATGAGGAATCTGGCAGTAGGTATAAAATGCTTGTGATAGAGGCTCGCGAAGTCAAAACGCAGTATGGAGACCAACAAAGAATAAAGCGGACTGGGATTTCAGCCCAAACTTCGGTAGGAGACGAGACTGCTACCACCATCGGGCACAGCAATTTCACAAACTATACCTCCACCGACTACATCTGCACTGCAATGGCATCAAGTTGCGGTAGTTGTAGTACTACTGCCAAGCTAGTTCTACGGAGCACGGAAAAATATGAAGAGCTTCTGCGATCTGCTGAAAAGCTGATCGAATGTTGCAACTCTGGAAATGAGAGACAGCCACGAAAGAATCCAAGGAAGGAAGGAAGGGCTGAATGCTAATGGGCACACATGACCGCAGTCTGGATGAGTAGATGACACGAAAGCGACGAAAAACGGCCACGCACGTTTCGCCATATGCTTTTGGTGTAGTGCCTCGGATCCAACATTTATGGTTCACATAGAGCAGCACATCGCTGAAAAGAGGCAACCTTCGAAAAGAGAGCGAGCCGCTGAAAAGAGAAAGTAGCCAAGGATTGATTACCAAGCACGTGGCCTAAAAGCCGATATAGTTCAACACAGCGGTACAGTGAGTGAGATTGTGAAAAGACATCTAATCGTGACGCTCATCGACTACACTAACCCGCTAGCACCGATGACGCAGCAGGGTTGGAAAATGGGAGATGAAGACACTGAAAGCTCTGCTTATTCTCTTGGGGAATCACAGGACTATAGATTTTCTTCTACAATTTTCAATGCACAAATCATACACTTAATGATTTTAGAAACTAATAGTCGCATCTATCACCGTTGGATATCTCCTCAATGAAAGTTTACCAACCATCTTGTGTCCGAAATTTTCAAAAATCTTAACCTTAAAATAAATAAAAAGGTATTTTTATAATTTGCGCATATTTTCCGCGCAGTTGCGGCTAACAATAAAAACCTTCACAAAGGTGGCATATGCAAATTGGCACATTTTTCCAGCTTTTGGAATCAAAAAGAACTTGCTCCACAACAAAGCACCAAAAACGCTCGCATTCATTTACCAAATTTATTAGTAAACAAATAATAGAAGAAACAAATTTAGCCATAAATTACCGGCAATCGTCGCAGCAGCAGAAATGCTTTTGTCTGGACGCATTCTTACTTCCCAGCCCGAGATCACAATTCACAGCGTTTGTGGCTTAAAGTTTGTTAACACCAAGCTGCATATATGGGTGGGTGCCCTTGGCTGTGAGTCTATGGGTTCATTATTTACCTTTTGTGTAGTGGCCAGATTTAATTTTATTAGCACGCGCTCGCCAGCCTCAGCTAATAATCATTTCGCACACAAAAACAAAAAAAAAAAAAAAAAAAACAGAATTTATTACGCAGTTCCGAAGGCCATGAAAAATGGTCGAACATCTTTTTGTTGTTGTGAATTTTATCATAAATCAATTATAAGCAGACTTTTTCAGCGGCAATCGCGAAGTGCATGACACGCGCTTCATGACCAGAGGGGCCGACAGAGTTTTTATTTGCCGGTTGTTCGTTCTTTCTTTTGTTGCGCTGTTTAATAGAATTATTATCTCGTTGGCTTTCACCTTTACAGAAAATTGCGTAGGCACGGGCGCAAAATAAAGGTTGCTGCCGACTTCCTTTTAATGGAAATTAGATCAGCGAAATTTGTGCCAGATATTGAGTTGTTTTATTGCCCAACTCTGTAGCCTTCGCACACAAAACTTATTTCCTTTCTTTACCTTTTCAGCGGCTATTGAGCTGAATTGCGTTAAGTTAATTGCTTTCAAATTGGAAATCATGAATTGATTTATGATACGAACTAATTTAGGCCTTGGTAAAAAGTACAGTTGATTTTTTTGCTGCTACGAGGAATCAAGTTGCCAATATTTTCAGTTTGTATGGGTAGTTTTTTAGCATAGCGCTAAGCGGAAATAGCCAATTTGAGTGGAAATTAATAATTATGCATAGGAAAAAATAATGCTCATGTGCCATCAGTATGTAATATATTAAATTTAATATTCATTGTTTTTCCAGTAGCTGCCTTTAGTAATTAGTATCTAGCGTTGTGCAAGGATAAGCTTTATGGCGTTACAAAGACCAGCTTTTTGCTGAAAAAAAAAAAACATTTTCTGACATTTTTGTGATTAATTGGCTCAGTGCTGTTTGAGATGGATAAAAAAAAAAGAAAAAACAATGCCCAGTTAGAACTCCTATAATCTTTACGAGGTGAACCTTGCTGAGAGCGCCGAGCTCCCTAGATCTTTTCCAATTTATCTCGGGCCAGAAGGAGATTTGCGTTTCGCTAAACCTATGTTCAACATAATCGGAGTACTGGGCGTACTGTTCGCAACAGCACCATCCATCTTGAACCCCAACATTCATTATTGGATAATATTCAACATAAAAGGCTACGTCCAGTACGCAATGAAAAAAATATAGCAGCCGTAGCTGTGAGTATACACGATGACCGTGGAGAGTCGATTCGGCGCTGTTCGCAGGAACTCGGACTGACGTATGGAACCACTTGGCGCATTTCAAGTAAGCTTGTGAAAGAACTGAATGGCTCGTCCGTCCCAAGCGAAGTAGCCTCGCTCTAGAAAAGTTCCAAGAAGATATGACGTTTTAGAGACAAATTCTGTAATTGAGACGAAGAGCAGCCTGAAGAGATTCAAGTGCAGCCATTTAGTCCAGAAAAAACTATGGTTTGTTTTGGTTTGTGTGCCGGTGGAATCATCGGTTCATATTTCTTTGAAATTGATGCCGGTGAGAACGTAACCGTCAATGGCGACTGTTATGGCGACATGATAACCGACTACTAGATGCCTGAAATCAAAGCTCGTGATCTCAGCGACATTTGGTTTCAATAAGACAACGCCACTTACGTTAGCAGATAATTTCATATTTTGAGCCAGTCGACTGACCACCTTCGACCTCTTCAACTGATGAACATACTAAAAAAGTGAAGAACATGGTGCTTGAAAATCATCAGATAAATGTTAAAGAGATGAAAATAGAGCACGTCATCTCTCACGGGTTCGTTCGAATGATTTTGGTGAACATTTTGGGTATGAAACGCGTTCTTTGCTCGATTCGTCCTGATAAAGCTGAATTAAAAAAAAATATATATACGGTAAACATATCTCTTTGGACATGCCTGATCGTGCGAATTACGATTCCACACATTCCTGAAGAGGCTAATTACTACTGCCGATGGGTTTATGAGTTTCACATGCAAGAGGGGGAAAAAAAACAAGCCGAGACCCAAAAAATTAGCCCAAAGCCGCTCAGAAATCAAGGAGATGCTCCTTGTTTTTTTTTTCAATATTCGTTATTTAGTGCATAATGAATTTGCTTCGGAAAACAAAAATGTCAATACATCGGTCAAAAACAGTAGGAATTGTGAAAGAACATGTCATGGATTTTACACATTGCTAATGCACAATCGCACGGAGCCACGAATGAGATCAAATAGAAAGCCAAAAACGCAATGAATACCAACGGTCAACCGCCGTATTCACCAGATTGGCCTCCGTGTGATATATTCTTGTTCCTCAAACTGAAATTGCCGCTACGTGAACAACAAATGCGCTGAAGGCCATCTGAAAAAGAGCTTAGTAAAGTGTTTCGAGGACTGGAGAAATCATTGGTATAAGTGTATAATATCTGGTGGGAATTACTTTGAAGACGACAAGATAAATATTGTTGAATAATTAAATATTTTGCGCTTTATTTACAATTTCCCGGTACTTTTTTGTCACAAAGCATATATATATAAGAAGTGAAAAAGACAATTATAATATGTGGCAACATGTAGCGAAAGTATTATTATGAAAATCGTTGAGTCCCGATCGTCATGTATATGTAAACATTGGTTCGATTGCCCTGAAGGTAAGGTTTGGAGTGATTTATTTAAAGCTGAAAAAATAAGCTTGATATATGGATAATACACGAGTTAACGCAAAACCTCGCTGCTGTAGTGCAAAAACTCGATCCACTTCGAAAGCGCATGATTACTGGCGATGGGTTACTTACGAATAGATCAAGTGTTTGCATCACATTGAGCTGGCTCAAACCCCCGCATTGACGTTCAGGAAGGTGTTTGTAGTTTTTTGGCGGGATTGCTATAGAACAATCTACTAGAGATAAGTTATTTCTCTATGGCCAAAGTTCTAATATCGTGCTGTACTGTCAACAGTTGAACTGTCTAAGGGAAGTAATGGTTCAGCAATAGCCAGCTTAAGTCAATAGGAATGCCGAAAACTTGCTTGGAAGTTTATTACCTAACATCAAGTGATTACCACCTATTATTGTTTAGGGTGAACTATTTTGCTGCTGAGTAATTTGGCTCAAAAAAAGTTTTCAAAAATCCATGGTTCTCTACGGTATCCATGAAATTATTACTATGAAACTATCTTCAAAATGGCAAAATAATTATTTCACCTAAATGGCGTCACTCCAAGCATGCTAAATAAGACATGTAAAAGGAAGTATTAGAAGAAACGACTGGCGCGCTGTTGTTAACTCGGCTATAATCGCGTAAGCGGTGACTACGCCAATCAAGAAGAAAAGGAAGTATTTGTATGCAATGCTTTTTCAAACTGCATGTCAAAATTCTTGAAAGGATTCTTTTATATTTGTGAAGAGTATTATAGCAACAACCAAAGTTAATACTTTTACCTGTTTTTAGTAATTAATGTCCAATAATAAATATTCTAACTTATATTTTACCTCATCTTTTATTTCTAATAATTTCTAACAGCTAGCTTTCTTAAATCTTGTACCTTTCAGTTTGTGTCTTGTGTCTGGCATACATATTTTTTAAGTTCCAACATTTTCTGTAAATTCAAGAACCCACAACAATTTCGGTGTAATTATTGAATTTAAAATTTTTGTACATATTATATTTATTTACTTGAATTTCCATTAACCTCAGTGCCATTGTGAATTCTTGCTATGACGCTCAACTTTGCAACTTGACGCAAATTCAATCAGCTCTGTCGCAGAAAAAGTGACGAGAAGCAAAAATTACGTCACATTTTATTATCAATTTTTTTCAACTTTTCGTCGCAAAATTTTTTCACCGGAATTTTCCATTTGTTGGCATTGTGCTTGGCCTTGAATTTGTCGCAACTCTTAAAACTTTATTTGCGGCTTGCCAAGCAAATGCTTACAAGCGGCCACATTTGCGTCAGTTGGTAATTGAAATTGTAAAAGTTTCGAATATAATGAAATCGCTGATGATGAAAAGCGAAGAAAATTTAAATTATTGCAAAACTTCAGTGCAGTAATAGCAGTAGTGTGAGTTTTTTTTTTTTTTTTTGTCGAAAAGGATGCAAAAATCTTTAAAATAATTACTTTCTAAGGATTTTTTGCTGCTGTTACCTTTGTACTGTAAATTTGGAGCTCATGATTTTGTAGTTTGGTAGGCTTGGACTGCGGGTCTAAAGTTATACAGCAAAGAAGACAATAAAGACTTTCAAAGTCAATCAAATGTGAAATAACGTCTATTAGATCAAAGAAAAATAGAATTTTTGTAATCTTAATAATACAGAAAAATATAAGTATTTAACAAATACCCAAAAAAACAAGAAAAATGTTACATTTCACCACATCGAAACTATAGAACCCTTCACAGCTGCATGTATTATAGCATAAAATAGTATAAAATGGTCCTAATTTTGATTTTGATAGGTCAGTTTGTATGGTAGCTATTTATTATAATGATTCGATCTGAATAATTTATACGGAGTAAATATATATATATATATTGGAAAATAACTTCTACGAAGTTGCGGGAAGAAATCTCGTCAAATAAAAAAAATTTTCATATTAAGACTTTATTTTGATCGACCAGTTTTTACGGCAGCTATATGCTATAGTGATCCGATCTAAAAAATTTCTTCAGAAAATATACTGTGTTCTTAAATAATAACTCTTACCAAATTTTGTGAACATATCTCGTCAAATAAAAAATTTTTTCATATAAGGACTTATGTTTGAAAAGCCAGCTTGTATGGCAGCTATAAATTTTAGCAGTCCGAACTGGACAAAAATATTTGCAAATTGTAGCATTTATTAGAAAAATAATTTGTGGCGAACTTGGTGAAGATATCTCGCCAATTGAAAAATTTTTCCGTACAAGAACTTTATTTTGATCTTCAGTTTGTATGGCAGCTATATGCTAAAGTTCTCCAATATCAGCGATTCCGACAAATAAACAGCTCCTTGAGCCAAAAATTTCGTATAGAAAATTTCAGATTGATTCCTAAAAAGCTGACGTACTAATTTGCATACATATACCATATACAGTCAGACGGAACCAGCAATTTGTTAATATAGTTTATATATTCATAATATCATTCGTTTATCACAAACCTATTAAAGCTAAATATATTGACGCTTAAAATTTTGGCATTTTGTTACGCATAAATTGTATGGAACAACTTTTGCAGCTGCCTTTAATTAACACATCTTCATTTACGCGGTGCCACAGGGCGTATGAGTAACGTATAAATCAGCAATAATGCAAATGATTACCTGAACAAACAAACACACAAGCAGGCTGTTGATGTATGCTAGTACTGTAGGTTTGAAGCTACAAGTAAGATATACATGCATAAATATGAACCGTTAACACCACTTAGAAGCTATATACCAAAAACACATACATATACTCGTATACAAGCACATAGCTTTTTGTATTGCTGAGAATGGCGGAGTATGAGTGAATTTCCTAAACATTTAACTAGCATTTCTATGTATGTAATTGTGTATTTATGCTTGTATGTACATATACATATATGTATGTATGTATATACGAAACTCTACACACCTGCATGTCAAGCAAAATATTGCAAGCGTGTCTTGCGCACGCTTCAGTATGTCAGTAATGCAAACGTAGCTGCCATCTACTCTAAAGTAATTTATTTAAATAACAACAACAACAACAATAGCTACAACAAGCACAGCCTCTGTTTGTTTACCTCACTGGCACGTCAAGCGCTCAGCTACGCTGCTGTCTACAAGCGTTTACTCTCTTAATATTCATTTGATTTAATCAAAATGCCAACTTGTATTGTTTCAATGTCGAGAATTTCTTTCAAATGTCTCAATAATAAGCACACAAACACACTCACACACAACAAGAACACATCAGTGCCTGTGTACGTGGCTTGGCGCTGAGGTGTAGTTAGATCCTTCCTTGGTAGTTGAAGTGCTCAGTGCGTTTATTACAATTTATTGCTAACAATTTGCAATGTTTTTATTCTTGCTTCTATTTATGTAACTGCGTGTGTGTGTGTGAGTATTCCCAAGCAAGCAACACGAGTCTTGAGGAGCACAGAAGACAAATACGTCGGCTGAGTGTGTGTGGGAAATGTAAAATATTTTAATTAAATTCAAATGCGATTTTATTTAGACTGACTGAAATTTGCCAGCGCTAGTTCCGGCGTCTCTGAAGACGTTGAAATTTAATTCAATATCTCTTAGGTTACAACTTAAAGCAAAGGTGGCATTAGAGAAGATTATGTAATGTGCACACGCTTATTTAGAAGACAATAAAAGTCTGAAAGGAAAGAAAGGACTTTTTTGACAATTAAAAATATGTATTGACATTTTATTACTAAATGGCGGCTACAAATTTCATAATTTAAACAAAAACAAAGAATCTCTCACATCCTTTATTTACATATAATCTTTACATGCTTTAAACCATTTCCTTCTTGATTGAATATCTTAATTTACTGGTGAGCGGACTGACATCACATCAATTGACTGACAAATTAATTACTTCATCTACGCTTGAGCGGTTGTAAGGTGAAGCCGCAGTGTATTTGTGTAAATAAATTGACTGTGAAGAGTAGAGAGCATCCATGTCCAGTTCAATGAGCAATTATTTGCACTGCTTCCGTCAACATTGAAAGATTCGTTGTGACCGAAAGTTTGTGCATTATTTACAACAGGACATATATTCCCTCCGGCGATTAGTTACATTGTTTAATTTGTATGTGTGTATACGTATTTATAACACACATTGTGGCTCTTTGTCTTTTTGCTCTCTGACACAATTTGCCACGATTCATAATCCAAACACTTCACTTCACTTTGCTTTAATTAATCACCAAAGAAAGCACATTAGCACATAATATTTAAATGTATGAAAGCATACAGTCGCTCAAAAAATTGTGCAGAAATTTTTTTGTTTTTTCTCATAACGAAATTGGATTGACCACAATACTATTTATTCCATATCGACTATTATAGACTTCCTTTATAGCACTTATTCGGATATAGGGCATTATCTTTATAATTTGTGAATCATAAGCTTTAAGTTTTACTGAGTTGTTGTTAAAATAAAAATAGTTAGTATTTGAAGATTAATTTTGAAATATTTTCGATTCCTTGATTCCGTAACCTACACCCAGTTACAACTCCAAAAAATCATTTTGGTGGTAAATCAAAAAATTCTACTTAAATTTATCTCAAATCCTTAAAACTAAAAAAATTGTACGGCATACAGTTCACGATCGAAGGTCTGCTCAAAATTATGACTTTAGTCAAAATGGCGGCTTCTCACAAAAAAGTGGATTTTTTTTTCAAATAATCTAGAGTTAAGATTGGTTTAAAATATATAACTTCTTTTTTAAAAATTTTTTATCGGATTGGATATTGCCGGGTAATGGGCACATTTATTTAAGAAATTCGGGAGAAAATTCAAGTCAATCGATCCAGCTATTTCAAGCATATCTTATGAGAAAAACGGATTTGAAGTTTCTAAACTATTGAAACAACTGCCAATTTTTGGATTTATAGCTATATATTCGATATACATATATACAGAAAGTCAATTCTTTGAAAGCCATATACAAAATAGATATAACGATTTTCAAAAATACAATTTTCAGTTTTTCTTTTTCTTTCGTCCAAGTTGAAAGTTAAGGTTTTAACTAAAACACTTATTTTTTCACTTTAGAAGAACGTGTAAGGAGTTATCCTGCCAACGCTTGTGCATATTTTTTTCGAGAACTCACCGAAAATGCCGTCACAATTGCCGAATTTCAAATATTTTTTTTTCCAAAAATTTCAGAATTTCTTTCTTAATAGTCTATGTTTGTAACAATAAAAATTCTAACAAATTATTTAATTTTTTATATGAGAAAATTTTTTACAAAAATGCTTTTTTTACTCGAGGAAACCCATGTAGCTTAAGTATGATATATCCATCAAGAGCATACACTCGTTTATAACTGACTATTGTGGGGATAGTCTCAGCTCAAAGATCTTTGAATAGTTGCTTAGAGCGTTGAACTTCTCAGGTGTGTGAGAATACTTTGATAATTCTATAAAAAGAACACGAGCCAAGATTTCTTAGATTCTTAGAATGATTCTAAAGTTTAATTAAAAAGTTGCTGCTGCATTTTTATGAGCAACTGTTGGCAAGCCAATAAGCTCCCACGCACACCAGTGCACCCACATATTATTGCTAAAGCAAACAAATAATCATATTATGTGACTAACAAGTGAGCGCGCTTGCAATATACAAAATGTGTTGTGAAATTTATGACACATCAGGGAGCTCAATGTTTATTTTTCGTTGCACTGCTCCTGCGACGTCCTTTGCATGCTTAATTTGCCAGCGCTGCATATTCCCTCGAACAAATCCTCAACAAGCATTTATGTATGTAAGTAAATATGTATGTGTATTTGTGTATATGTATGTATGTATGTATGTATGTATGTGCGCCTTTGCAACGTAAACACATTTGTGGTTCTATCCATGCACAGTTATGAGTGTCGCAACAGCTTCTTGCTGTCATTTAAACAAAATACCAATGCTGTCGGTGTTGTTATTGTACGCGTGTTTAATACTCTCCCTCGCTTGCCACTTAAAGCGCAGCCCTGCACCCTCATGCTCCGCTTATCATATTAATGCTGCTGTTGCTGTTTTTGCTGTTGTTGCCATTTCGACATGCAACATGCAACATGCATCATGCAATCGAAAGTGCTGCAATGTTGTACAGAAGTTTTGTGTCACTTTTTATTGTTTTTGGCGTTGTTTTGCCCTCGTTGGCGCCCAGCAAAAAGTGGTACAAATCATCGCAAATGCAATTTATCGACGCTTACGACATGCGGACAGACATACAGACACTTGTGCATACACATCGATTGGTTGTTCTTCATTTGTCATTATGTAATTTAGTTTGCTGTTTCTCTTCTTCCGCCACTTTCGCTTTTGTATCTCCCTTTTGTTGCATTAAATCACATCAAAAGTTTTACTGGCTTTTGGTTTCTCTTTTTTTTTTTGTTTTTTTGTGTGTTGGCAACTATTCACGAGTCACGTTCTGTTGTGACCCAGTTGACTTGGCCACCATAGTGGCGCTTACGGATTACTGTCCGTTCGCTCTGTGACAAGGTCAGTGTGGCACACTGACACTCACACACAAACCCACGCATGTGGCGGACAATTTTCACGTGTTTTGTATTATTCAGTTGTGAGATTAGCTCAAATCGATAGAGCCACAATGTTTTTTTTTTTTCATTTCCATTTGCCTGTGGAGACTTTTGACATAAGTGTTTGATAGTACAGTTAAGATTTATTATATTTGTTGGACTGGGCTTAATAAGTGACCGAACCCTTATCTACTACTTCAGCGTAGTCTACAAGCAAAACTGGTAGTGCTGCCCTCTACGAAGTTAGACTTCCTCTTGAATTCTGGTTAAACAAAATGAAATTACGTCAGAAGTTTAAGGGAAGGCCGGAGCTGTTTCAAAATTATTATCTTGCCTATTTATGCTTCGATATGATCTGAATAATGACTACACTTTAGTACCAGCACTAAGGTTACTGATAAAGAAGTGAAAATGAAACAGTAGCCTAGGAAGAGAAATCCCCCCTTTTGATGCCAATCACTGCAGATTTATTAAGGATTACGTATTAAGGGCATGCGCCTGGAATTCCCGGTCCCTTAATTGGAAAGGTGCCGTTGCCCAGCTGATTGATTTCCTCGTAAAAGTAAAGTTATAAGAAATGTGATAGACTCTTGTCCCGTCTATCACTAAGTCATGTTGTAAGAATGGACGAAAATGCATGAGTTTGAAACTATTCGACTGCAGGGGAAGCAGAGGAAGAGGAAGATCTCCACTCTGTTGGAAATACCTCGAGCAGAAGGATCTGGCTTCGCTTGGAATATTTTAAGTTACTGTATGATGTTACGATAAAATTGGGGTTGCTAGATTCTAACACTAGGGTAGCGAAATCCCGCAATATAAATTGCAACCCACGTACAAGCTTCTTTCGAAATTAACGTCCCGATTAAAGTGATTTTGTGTGGATTTGTCTCGTATTTAGCAAAAAGTCTCTGACCTTTGTTTCTTTATGAACGATATTATGCTTACCAAACCTTAATACCTTTAGGACTGATATTAGAAAAGGTTGGTGGGATTTATATCACGTGATATAGTTATGAGCTCGCTCTGCATGCATTTTGCATAAATCTTTCGGGTTCTTTTGATATTTTTTGGTTTTATTTATAATATCGAGTTTGCATCTTTGTGTCGAGACTATTAATGGAGCGGGCCACTGCGGAATCGTAGGTAACTATAAAGAAGATGAACTTGCAAGGAAAGGCACCCTAGCTCCGCTATCAGTAGAAGGGATAGACTATTCGATAACTGGGCTTCGCGAGTGCTTAGCTAGCGCTGGGCTGCAAACGGATGCTTTTGATCAAAGATCGCTTGTAAAATATCCAGTAAGCTCTTTGCCCTCCGTTAGCCTAAGCTCTCTCTAGTTGTGGCGGTTATCAAAGAATATTGTTCTATTCACATTAACGTTGTAAAGTACAGAATTCAACCGGTTGCCAGCTGCATAAGTTGTATGGGTGAAGAAAAGTTTAGAATGACTACTCGTCAACGACCTATTAACTGAAATCCATCTGGTACCGCAAAGAACCAAAACTGAACTATGTGTGGCTCATTGGCCTACCAGATTAACCTAACCCAAAGAACTGTATATAGTATTACATGTGTGCACTTTTGTACAGCCATTGCACATAACCTAAGCTTCAATATCGTGATCACAGTTTTGGCTCACGAACAACTGCATGTTGGTCTATTCTGCAGTGAACGGTATAATTATAAAATTTCAATATTTCTTTAGAACTATATTTTTTTATAAAAGTTTATAAAAAAGGAATTGTAGATATTTTGAAAAATTTCACAGTAAAAAAAATATGAAAATAATGAACAAAAGGTTTACAATTCGGAAAATTCGGTTTAAATAAAAATAATTTTGTAAAATTTTCGCAGCTCTCGCTTCTTAACTAACGCCATTGAATCAAAATGCATCAAATTTAAGTTAAATTTCTTGCTCATCTCCATTGCAATTTCTACACTCATTTAGTTGTCTATTATGTAAAAGTATGTAAATTCGACGTCAAAAGAAAAAAATAAAACAAAAAAAAAATAAAAAATAAAACAAAGTAGCCGCTAGGTATTGCAAATTTCACACAGCCATTTAATGCCACTGGAGAGCACATTTTTGAAGGCAAAATAAATTTGTGTCGCAAATATTGTCGCCTGCGATTGCAATTTTTTTTGCTTCAATGCTCGAAAGAAAGCAATGAACAAAATATGTGTGTGTGTTATTTTTAGTAATTTCTGCAGCATTGAAAGCAAATTATCTTCGCTTTACCTTCGACGGTGCGCAAATCAGCTTAGGACTTACGACTACACGCACAAGTTCTGCTCGCTTGCGACAATTGCTGGCAGCAAATCTGTGAGAATCTCCACAATTACACCTATTTGCATACGCACTTCTAAGGCAACGGCACCCACCGACGAGACAGAGAAGAAATTTAATTAATAACTTTTTTGTCTGTTTTCTTTGTGTGCGTGTGTAACGGTATCTGCGTGTGTTTGTGTGCAGAAATTTAATTAAAAAGTTTTGGGCGCCGCGATTTTGAGAATACATACAACTACAAAAATATTGCATGTGTGCGGCAAATAAAGGGTGATCTTTTAGGTACTTGATTTTCAAGAGGAAATTAAAGGTATATAATTTAATGTTATGACCCAGAACTTAGCTTTATTATAAAGATAAAAGATGGTCATTATGTTTTAAAAATGATTTCGGCCAAGTGACCGCCGCGGCTGGGTTGAGTGGCTTTCAGTCCGGAGGCCCATTTTCGACCACTTTTGCCAGCTATTTGTGGCCATAAGTCAGCCTCAATGTGCCGAATATTGTCTTACAAGACGACAATCGTTTCGGGGTTATTTGCGACTTCACGTAACCTCACCAGTATCCAGGGGTGTAAAAATCAATAATCTTGAAGACCATACCACAGGAAAACTGCTCAAACCAAGGCTACTCAATAGGCAATGTAAACTGGCCCTTGTACGACGTGTTAAGAGTGCTTTGAAGACACCATTGAGAACTGGAAAGCGGTCAGCGAAGCCTCAGCCTCAATCAGGACAAAACTGAGACATACAGAGCCGATTAGGCGTGTCTTATCACCTCCATGAAGTTATAAATACTTAATCAGTGGTTCCGTGGGAGAGTATGGAGTTGGTAGTAGGTTAGATTTAGCGGATTGAAGTTCCGAACTCTTTTTTTTTGATGCTTCACTTTACCTAAAAAAAAGCTGGCCTTATGCAAAACCATAATTTAACCAGTTGTGTGCAAAGGAGCGAAACCATGGACGCTACTCGAGTGGACAAAACCAAACTGCAAGTCCCAAGAAAGAGAGATTTGAAGCAGTAAGAGATAATCGACTCACCATATAAGACATATAATGTGGAACGATGAACTAGATCAATATATGCAAGGTGAAAATATCGAACATTTTATTAGAGCGCGGTGACTAAAATGGCTCGGCTATCTGACGAGAATGGAGAAGAAGAGATTAGATTAGATTTGATTGTAGAGGTAACGGTTCACCACTAAAGCAAGGCAAAAACCTCAATCGAGATGAATTGACGAACCCAAAGTAGACATGAAGAAGCTTGGCAAATTAAACAAAAAGATACATATGACCGAGTTGTTTGAAGAGCACATATGTAGAAGGCCAAAGCTGTAGCGCCACAAGATGGCGGTGACAGGGTTCCCATTGAGTGTACTATTACGACGGGCTTCATTTTTGAATAAATCAATCGTTGAATCAACGAGGCTTGTGACGTTGCACATGCCAGCGGATTAACTCATTCGGGTCTGCTTCTATATTCGCGATTACGTCGAGCAAACTTTGGATGGAGCACGCACTACGTCACTCTAACTGGAGCATTTCATTTTGTTAATAAATTAGCACAATTTGCAAACCTCTAAAAAAGCACCCGTTATATAATGTTGGTATGCCTAAATGAAAGTGTATATATGTAAGTACATATGTATTTGATTTTTCAGCAACAAAATCGTGTGACATAAACGTCATCGTTTACATGGAAGATGGTTTTTCCACCTTACAATAACAATTTTTGTTTCAACAAATACATTTATGCAAGTGCCGTTATTTTACCAAAAATACACAATTTTTTGCCATCATTCTGGCTAAAACTGCAATTTTCACCGTTACACACGAATAATAACACCTATGGCGTTGGCAAATTTTCCAAACCAAAAATTAAGCTGTGCAAAAGGCCGTAAATAAACGAGCTAACGGTTTACAGCAATTTTGTATTTTCTGCAACAACTACAAATACACATACATATGTATACGATATATTGCAAAATTAATGTGTGCTTGTCTGTGTGTGTGTGCATGTGTTTTCACTTTCGCGCTAATATTTTGTTGATATTTTGCAATTCGCGCGTACTCCACGGCTCTAGCGGATCCGGCGGTGATAAGCGTTCGTTCACCGTTTGCTTACGGCCTGGCGCTGAGGCACCTCGCGGGTGTGTTGATTTGCCGTCGTCCGCGTCATGGGACTGCTCGGGCGAAATTCTGTGCGTATAGAATAAATGACGGGAAATTTAAGTGAATTTTGTTGCCTCAGCCAGCAAAATCAAAATGCGCATAGAAAAACACTGGAAATGCTGTATTATCGCTACTGACCTATTTTTGCGCTTGATGCGTGCGCTTTTTGCCCGTCGCGCTGCGTCGTCCTGCTGGTATTGCCGCTTACGTAGGTGAAATTGCTTCATTGTCGCATGCACCTCCTCGATGGTTGGGCAGTCTTCGCTGTCGTCACGCTCATTGCCGGTTTCCGTTTCCACCTCGCCCTCCTGTTCGATGGTGAGTGTATGCTCTTCGGCCAGTGCGGCTTCGAAATTGAATTCCTAAAAATTGTCATGTTAGAAAATAAGCGAAAATACCCAAGGAAGGGGGGTGGGGGCACTGTACGTTAGTAGAATGTAGTATTTATTCACAACCGCTTTGTGGAGTAATTTTCAGGAATGCTTCAACACCATGAATTTTTCTGACACTAAATAGTTTTAAATTAGTTTTCTAACAGCCCTCATGTAAAGGTTAGGAGTTTTGGTAATAGCAAAAATATTATAGCTGGGTTATCGGCAAAGCAAAAGGAAATGCCAACTTCATTCTTCTGGAAGTGTGTTGGTTTCTCGATGTCCTCTTCTGCTCTAGCGCGGGACCGGCTTGCGCTGATCACCAACTAGAACTTGTACGACTGCAGGATCCTTCTGGCTTCTGACTAAAACTAAAGAAAAACTTAACACTTATCAGATATAGTCAAACTGAAACCTAAGAGGTCCTCTGAAATACTTGCTCTTATCTGGTCCCGTCAATTATTGTCCAACAGGTTCACACACGTCGTGGCTAAATATTTTTTCTGGAGGTTTTTACCCAAGCCTTAAAGATGAAGGCGAGGTGAATCTTACTGTTACTTTATTATCCAGCTTTACCAGACTGAGATTGAAAAATCTTGATAGAACCTAACGAAATGTATGGGATTGCTATTAACCGTCTTAACAAATTTTTGGTGCGCTCAAAACACTTTGTTGATCTATGAGGACCAGGTGTTCCTCTTTTCGAATTTTATGGGTATTACAAAAGACGAATATCTGTACAAGTGAGATCCAACTATTTTGTATCAACAGTGCGACCTAACCTGATATAACCTAATCATATTAAGATATGTATAGAAGTAGTAGAAAAAATCTTTGGTGACTCTCTAAGAAAATTTACACTCTATCATGAAGATTCTGGTATATTATGTAATTCAAGTGGAATTAACTCATTTCTTAACCTCAGCCGCCTTGAGGGACTTTCCCTTCCATTCCTTTCTAATATAGATATTACACTCTAACTCACCGGTTCTTCTTCCGGTTGTGGTAAATTATGCGACCACACTGAGGGAATCAGCTTGAGTGGACTGCCGCCAATCGATTCCTTTTTAATTTGGGCCTTCGACAGGGCACTCTTTGTTCGACGCGAAAGCGATAGCTTACCCAAAATTGGTCTACCACCACCATCACTCTCCTCCGTCTCGATGTCGGCAAGCATTTTCAAGAATTCCTCTAACTTTTGTGGATCAACAACATCCTTCGGATCCTGGAAAAGTGTAGTCAAGTTCGCACTGAGCGGTGTAACCAAATCATCGGTAGGCGCAGCTACTGCTGCTGCAGCGGCACTATTTGTAGCAGCTGTTGTTGCTATCAAAGCAGTTGGGGCAACAGTGCTTGCTGTTTGTATGGCTACAGCACCAACGGTTGTGGTAGCGGCTGCTGCCGACAAAAGCAACGCATTCGTGGCTGGGGTCGGTATCGTATGCATGCCCATTGTCTGCTCTACCAAATCCAAAGCTTGATTAGCCAACTGTTGTAGACCGACAAAGTACTGTGGATCATGCACTTCCGGACGCCGATCGGCAAGGAAGATCAAATCGCGTAGGGGATCGGGTGCAGGCTGTTGATTTTGCTGTTGTTGTTGTGTAGTCTTACCATCGGCACCAGTATCTGTAAGTGAAGTCCGTAGTTGCACACCTGAGCTCGCGGCTGGATCGTTAGCGAAGGACAGCATATCCATAGCGTTGTTGAGATCACTTTGTGGATGTAAATTGTAGGGGTCCTTAAGTTTCTTTTTGGTAATTTTAATCGGACTGGAAATGGATGCGCGTCCCCACATTAGGCGCCGCATTTGCTCACCCGTCATACCGCGTTTTTTCAAAGCATTCAGCGTTACGCGTCCCACACGCTGCAAAATTACGGTGATTTATATAAATTTTGATGAATCTAAATAAGTCTTCAACTTACTTTCCAATTTGATACAGCGCCTTTACGCTGTTTTGCACGGGTCTTCGCTTTACTCTTGATAACCATTACACCGCGCACCTCGTAACCGGAATCATCTATCGGTCCGAGTGGTATGGAATAGGCTTCGAGATAATTTTTTGCATCAGCTTGCGGCACAGCACGTTCCAAAGTGACCACAATTTTGGCCCACTAAGCCATGACGAAAAGGATTGTATATAAATATATATTATCCTTCGGTAAAGTTTAAAGTTTTACCTGTTTCATCCACTCTTTCTCGGAACGCTCAATCACTTGTGCGTATGTATTGCCCATCATAGCGATTAACATGTTAAGTAAAAGTATGGGTACAAAGATCATAAAGATCACAAACACTGTCTTCGATAAGTTCGGATACGTTGTGTTATTCAAGTCGGGATACTTGCGAGTAAATTGAGAGAATAAACGTGTAAATATGAAAAATAAAGAGAGCTGTTACTGCAAAGTATTCTCTCTCAGAAGCTAATTAATACTTTCTCCCACTGCTAAAGTTTATACAATGTCAAGAGACACAGGAGCAGAAAAATTACCGTATCGAAAGAGAAGACACATTTCTCCCATACGCAAACATAGAAGACATAAGGTCTTGAAATGTTGAAGGTTTCGGATCCAGTCCAAGGTCGCTCCTACGAAATTTGTTCTACGGGCTATTATCTTATGCACAGATAATATGTACCAAATAATCGGTTCGACTTTATTGGTTCCTTCATAACATTTTATAGTCATAAATGCCTCAGGGCCTGGAAACATTCTCCCTTTAAAATTGATCCTTGACGAGAAAAAGGAACTAAGATAAGTTCTTTGAAATCACTGGATTCTGTCTAAACAACATGGGTAACACGGCCATTGGAGTCAGGCTCGGCGGCCCTAGGGGTACGGTATTATTTTCGATTTTATTAAAGAGCTCGGGCTAAACTGGTAGTGTGACCGAGAAATGCAGATCCATGAGAAATTAAACGTAATGCTTTCAATCTCCATTAGGAAAGAATGCATCAAATGTTCTGGATCAAAGGGTACAAAAAGGGAACCGGAACAGGTTTATTCTATCCTCAGAAACCAGATTCATACTAAATGACGATTTATCACTCTTTCACTCCCAGTTTCTTGGCATAACAGAAGATGCGGAGTGGGATTCAGCTGAAATCAGCAAGTCTATAAACATTTACGTAGATAGCCGAGTGGCGATTAAAGCTATCTGTAGCGCCATTCTCCAACATTTCGTTAGTTAACTCGATTCTTAACACCTGAGTACTCTATCATATACGAATAGCATTAGACGAAAAGCCAAACGAGTTGAGCATCTCGGACGCTATTTAGCTTCTTAAAGGGTTGTTTGAAGCAGTGGATCCCAGAGGACTCCCTGCGGTCTTCGAATACTATCTACTCTTAAGATCCCACTTTCAAAAAATTGGAGAAGTTGTTTCGGTGAAATGCAGAGCATACGTGAAGCATATTGCGAATGCTCAGCCCTCAGCTGGATGAGACGGGATAAGAGTGTATTCCCCGGTTCTCAATGTTCCAGTTTAATAAATATTGGACAGCTGTATTCTAACAAACTTACTTAGTTTTTTAAAAACCCTTTTATAACATGTGGCAGGTTTATACGAATTTGGGAGAATATTAGAAAAAACTTTAGAGCTTTAGAGCACATATACCTCGAAGTAACCGTCAGTGAAAGTATTTGCGACTACCTTAACCTCTAATATGTATCCCAAATATTTCCAAATTTTCACTAATTACCAATCAACTTACATTATAATCACCCAGAGTTGTTTGAAACAATGCCATCCATGTGCTCGGGAAGGTATTGAACATAGTCGACTGAATCTGTGGATGTCCTTTGTAGAGAAAATAGAAAGCTTGTGAAAAGCCACACAAGACAATGCAGTATATAATGCCAAAAGTGAACATGTCACCGGTTATCATAGAGTAAATCATGGTCACAAAGGGACCTGTCAAACGAATAGCACTAAGAGCAAACATAAGAAGAACAACATAATTTTTTAACAAACTACTAAATCACACAGAGAAAACTCACCCTGCAAAGAACATTAATAAAAACCAGCTACCTGGCACAGCAAAAATAAGTATGGCCTCCTCAGTGTCTGTATCGCCCATCAAACGAAAAGGTATGCAGGCTAGAATCATCAAGTTAGAAACAAGAAATATAGCCTTGGCCGGCGCATGGGTCTGCAGGTAATAGAAGTGACTAAATACAACATCTCTGAATTGAACAAACAACCGAACTCACTAATTGTTTAAGAAACGCCGGTAGTCCTTGATTTTTTATTTCATCACCCTGCTGGAAGATAACGTAGCTCAGGACACCCACAATCGTACCAAACTCTGCACAATAGCGCACTATAGTTTGCACATCATACTCTTCGTCTTCCATCTCTTCTACGATCTCAAGCGTTTTTGCATCTTTCGAAGAGGTTCCACCTATAGCTGCGTCGTCTTCATCGTCGTCGGCTACATGCGCAGGACGCATATAAACCGAGATCGAGAGACAAAGCAAGTGAACAAGCAGAATGAGTAGGCGTTTTAAGAATTGATTCTGAGCAAATGTTTTCCATTTCTCTTCCAGCAAACGTTGTATGATACCGCCATCCAACATATCCAAGTGTTCCTCTTTGGTGCCGTTCAAGATGATAAAAAGTGCGGAGTTCCAATCTGAAGAGCACGAAATTTTTCAAAATATCTGTGAAGATCTACTGTGGCAGACACTCACTTGTGCGTCCGTCTGGCAACAAAGTATCCAAAGCATTCAGCGGATAGCCCGAACAGGTGATATTGCTGTAACGCCAGAACTCACGTGCCGAAAGCTCCAACATCTCGCGGAAGACCTCTGCGCGCCCCAATTTGCACGACAGTGTTAAGGGTGTAAGGCCACTGTGATTAGCAATGCCGTTCTTGGCTGGCGTTCTAGGATGACGCAACGCATAACCGAACATGTCCTGGACGGTATGCAATTATTTATAAAGTACACTCCAGTCAATCAACGAACTCACCAACTTGTCGCACACAACCACCATATGTAGTATCATATTTCCGAAGGAATCTTGCGCATCCGGATCAGCACCGCAATCCAGTAATAGATTATATACGCTTTCGTTGGCGCAGCAAGCCGCCCATGCCAGTGGATACTCACCTAAATAAGCCAGTCCCTCGTAGTCCGTCGATTTGGCTGGATTGCGGCGCTGCTGATCACGCGGTAAGAAGAAACTACCGATTGCACGTTGATTTATATCGGCGCCTGCTTCGATGAGATCGGCCACGAGTTCATTATTACTGTAGGCAATGGCCAAATGTAACGCACTAGCACCCAAATACTCCTCACCCTCCATTACATCTTGTGCGAGATTCGGAAAGACGCGTATCAGTACACGCGCCAACTTTGTGTGTATCTTAGAATCACATATGATAAGCACATGCAGGAGGCTCTCACCAAGTGCGCCACGAAACTGCATTTGCCAGCAGGCTTTGTGGTCCTCCCACTTGCCAAGTGGATCGTGACGCGATAGTGATGCTTCAATCGGTATGGTTACCTCAGTGTGATCGCGATATTTCCAGCGTAGAAATTCAGCGCGATTGATCACCTGTCCTTTGCCATCATTATACATGAAGATGCCGAATTGCTCGCGTATCAGTTGCTCCACGGCGACCAGACCGCCACTGTTGAGTGCATCAATGAGGTCGCCGCCACGTTTGTAATCTGCGAGCTTGTAAAGTAGACATTTGTTGGCCGTTGGCGAAGATTGTGAAATGACAGCGTCCAGTATGGCGCCTGGTTTCATCTCTTCTGGCTTTTTGCGCAGACATTTTTTCAAAAAGAATTTCATATTTAATTTATTTATTTGCGGTAAACTGTTGCGAATTTGTTTTTAACAGCGTCTTTAACAGAGTCTTCACCCGTAGTTATGTAAAACTATTTGATCGATAGGCTGCAGCAAGCAGCGAAATAGCTCAGCAACCTTCCCGACCATAGTTACATTGTTGTTGAAATGTAAATAAATAACGGATATCCTTTTGCTTGCGTTGCTATGTAATTTTTACATCTTTATTTTTCTTCATCCTCCCGTTCCATCTGATTTCATTCCTAACATGATGCGTTGGCTATCGCAACGGATTGACCATCTGCGACGTAGCGTCAGCCAATTTTAAAAATATAATCTTCATAAAATAAGTGCTAAGAATGTTGTTTGTATTGATAGTAAACATTTCGCATTAAATTGTTGTTTTTGTGTGTTTTTAGTAGTAAACTTCGAAATGGATCATCACTTTGGCAGTAGTAAGGAAAGTTAAAAAAGTTATGTAACACACCTACAGCGTAAGTGTCTAATATTGTGAGATGAAAGACATAACGTAATTTGCACACTTATTAGTCTTAATACTTAGATTTTGAAGAAGATTTGAGTTAAACTATGTATGTAGCAGCTCTTAGAAAGGATCCACCGTTGGAAAATGGCTAAGCACTTCCACTTCACTATGCAGATGGAYACAATCAAAGCTTATGATCAAAATTATTATAGCATCACACCGTTCAGCGACACGAACAAGTTATCTAAGCATTGGTTCTTTTCCCGCTTCTGAAGGTGGTGACACTGAACGGTATGTTACTTCAACTCAAAGCGGAAGGAGTGAAAGCAGTCGCAGATGCACACGTTATAGTGTTTGAACTATTTCCTTCCGCAAGCAGTGTGATTAGTGGAATAGAGGTTACACCTCTGTTTTACGAAAAATGGACTAAGAGTTAACACTTAAAAGATGATACTGATGCTATTCACAAATAAAATGAAAATACCTCAATTTGAGTTTCCCTCACTCCGTGGTACTACAATTTCTCTGTCGCCAATAGCAAAATATCGGAGAGTCTAGATACATACCGAACTGAACTGGAAAATTTATATAGATATAATAATTACTTCCATGTATGATCACCCCCTAAAGGAGTTAGGTGGGTTTTGGAGGTACAAAAAAAGTTTTTTTTGTTTTGATTTTTTTTTTTAATACAAGCAATCATATATAATATTTGGAAATATAATTTGTTATATCAAAGGTATATATTCGAACAATATCTCTTGAAATTTCGATACACATATGTTGAAAATTCCGCCGTTGAGACCGCATTTCGCTGGGTGTCTCTCAAAAAAGTGCTTTCGCCGTGGACAGCATAACTTATTATTGGTTCATATAAAATTAAAAAACTAAGCATATTATGTTGTGCTACATATCTAAATCTCGTTTTTGAACGTAGGAAATAAAAAAAATATTAATATCGTCCTTCTTTTCTCGGACTTTGAACAAAAAATCTCATTTTGGTAAAATTTTCTGCATTTTTTGGTCAGAGAAATAAGTTGTAATGAAACAAGAAAAAATCCTTCGTTCGATAACTAGTAATATTATTTCAAAAACGTGTACGCAATACGAACAAAATCGGTCGATAACTTTTCGGGATAACTTTTCGGTCCACCGACTTCAAAAACACAGTTCGAGAAAAACGCGTTTGAAGACAGGACACTTAGCGCAGCTAGCCTTGGGTGCACAAGTTCTCAAGGCCCAAATTATTACTCAGAGAAACTTTAAAATTTAGGACTATATCCTAGAGGTATTGTAAAATTTAATAAAGCAAAAAAAAAAAATAGATTTTTGGAAATTTTCGAACCCACCTAACCCCTAAACGTCACTGGAGGAGGTTTGGTGGGGAAGAAGTACAATCCCTGCGATTTATGAGGTATACACCAAGGATCTTGATATTTATATCTCATCTACACAACTCAATTAGCATTTTTCAAGCGGTTTTACTATGTGTAGAGAATGCCTATGGAGAATACTACTTAATAACTACGTTAGGATACAAAGATAGCAAGCTGTGTCGTCACCAATTTCCAATTCCAGTGTAGTAAGTAAATGTGAGAAGACTTTAAGTTCACTAGCAGGTTAACTGAACTTGTCCATAATTTGAGTTCCCGGTTACAGAAACAATTTCGAGAACAAAAAGCAGACGAGTGGTCCAAGTCAGGAAACTCTCTTAACGAATCCGAGAAAAGAAGGTATTCAATACATAAACTGAACACTTAGCTCGGAATAGGGGAAATCGACAATCATACAATAGTTATGACGAAAATATGGCAAGACAAAAGTTGGTGACTTATTACTTAGGTCCAGCAAAAGTATAAACAGACTCACAGCCCACTTATAACAGGGCATTGGCCACTTGGAAAACATGCGTTGAAATGGGTATTCTTTATAATAACTGCAAATGCAAGATCGGAAAGAGGAAGAAAACGGTTTCACACTTCTTCTATGAGTGCCCAACTCCATTACAAACAAGTCAATGAGCTCTTGCAACTCATCAGATACCAAACCTGGAATGTGTAACTAGAAAATGCATCAAAGAGATAAATTGTTTCATTGCGGACAACAAATGGTTTATTCTAAAAAAAATTAACCTCTCTTCAACAATATGTTCATACTCAATAAATGAGTAATGATATACAAACAGGAAATATGGGCTTAATTCAAAAACAACAAAACAAAGTTCGAACTTTGTTATACAAATCGTTCAACGGCAATATTCAGAATTTTTTTCCGAATATTAAAGATAGATAATTTTGAAAACAATTTAAAATTTTCTACAATTTTATTTGTTCATTTAATAAAAAAAAAGTAGTTTAAATTACCCATTGGATTTTCCGATATTTTGTACCCATTTTAATTTCCACCAAAATTGTTTTACAGTTATTTATTTGGCTTCGAGAAGAGGCAAAGCGTTCACAAGGAAAGATACTAGAATTCAATTAAATATTATGTTCGGCATTGTCATACCGACGCAAAAATTTCAAAGCTTTTCGCTTTATGGACCTGCATAACGGTATATGTAGATATGCTAACATGCATGCTCACCAGTGCATAAATAATTGCATTCCACCGGCGTTTAGCGCGAATTGCCAATTTTTTAGAATCCATTTTTTTTTTGACTGTGAATAATTGATTTCTGCACATTCTATATACTAAAAACATACCTCACACTCACACACATACATATACCTACATACCCATATACATGTGCGCATTCAACGGTAACAGAATATTAGAAATATTTTGGCATGTGACACAACTATGCTCCGTTAGCAACGCCATATTAAACACTAAATCATATAATATTTTAGAAAAATGAAAAGTGAAATATTTGTGGCGTAAAAAATTATTTGCGCACATTTAGACATTTTTTATTGAAACGATATTATTTCTGTGCAATTTTGAAATATTATATACAAATGCATACGTTAGACTTTTTAATTTAAATTTCAAACAAAAATTCAATCGACGAAATTTTCTTCCTAAGCACATTAAGGAATATTACTAGCATCATTAGATTATCGAAATGATCAGTGAAAACTCGGAATTATGGGACGAGAGCTCTTGGGTTTTGCAGCACGATAATGCACCGTCGCATTCTGCATTGATTCTTTGTGAGTTTTTCGCCAAATTTTCAACCAATAACGTGCCTCAACCACGTTATTCGCTTCATTTAGCTTCTTTACTACTCAAATGAGCGCTCCGGGGAAACCGTTTTGTCTCAATTGAAGACATTAAATGTGAATCGTGCATTTGAGCCATTCATGAAATTTACTTTAACATCTATTTCGAGGATTCGGAAAAACCCTGGCATAAGTGTATTGAGGCCAAGGGGAATTACTTTGAGGTGGCCGATACAGATTTTGAAGAATAAATTAAAAATTCTTAAATTGTAAACAAAGTTTTACTATATTTTTCTCATAGTAGAAAAATACATTTTCATGTATTCTAGTGAAGTCTCTAACTACATACAAATATATTTGCATAGAAAACAATTTGCATTGAGTTTTAGGAAACTGTTCCACTGAACACTGGAATTGAAGTGCTGAAATGACAAAAAAAAACATAAGAAAACATAAAATATTTGTGGAAAATATAGTATTTGATATATATTAATTGAAAAGTACTCGAACTGGAGGTATTGGCAGTTTAATGTAGCAAATATACTGAAGATTTTTAATATAAAATTAAAAAAAAAAGTCTGATGTTTGGTACTTATTAGAATAGTGAAAAATAGAACAAAATCGAATGGAGTATAACAGCCTTACGACTTATTTTATAGCAGCACTACTAGATCTCCTTCTAGTGTGACTTAGCCTACTTACTATGTACATATTGGCGTGTTTTTTTATAAAATCGACCAACAATATATACGAGGTCGTTTATTAACAGAAGAGCGAGGTGATATTGAAGTTGATTAAAAAGGCTGGATATGTTTATATGTGGAATAAATACTCGTGAAAAAGAAGCTAGGAACTTTCAGTCTGTCTTAAAAACAAAAGTATCAATTTTGATTTTTTCAATTGAGCCTTGGCAGTGATGCAAAAGTCTCTCCAGTGTGTTTTTGTATACTAAAAAAATTCTTTTATGGAAGTAAAATTGAGCTACAGGGTAGTGCGTACTCGTCGTACTCCACAAATATATTTATATATTTATAATAACAATATTATAGTATTGACAACAGTTCTTAAAAATATTTCAAATTATTTTATCCAATATCCGAAATATTCTACAGTTGACCACTTTTCATAAAAATATTTTGAGCAGTAAACTCTATTAAATGCTTGCGATGGGATGAAATGTGAGCTTTTTTACGAAAGAATCGGTGTTGGGGAAGGAGTACAATGTGTAGAATTTTCGTCAACTGCAGTTTTAGACTTTTTCACCACTGCAACGTCTTCCAATCGGGTATGGCTTTCATAAAGATAGCAGTGGAACTATTGCTCCAGAGCGCAGTATTCTTTAGAGCAGCGAATATCCACTCCGATAGTAGGGCAGCCTTGATTTCATTCTGAGTTCGCTGACTGTGCGTTCAAGACTGGTGTCCAGACTTCTAATAGAGCTAATCAAGTAACTTTATTATTAAACTGGCTTGGGAGCCTGGTCACAGTGATATTGCAGGAAACTGTAAGCCCTATGAGCTTGGTAGGACAGGGAAATTAGTCTCAATAGCTGCAGAATGGGAACGGTTAGGAGTGCCGTTGGCTTCTTCTGGTCCTCAGAGCAGCTCAGCAAGCGCTGGTCGACTACTATTAGCTGTGCAGTCGCAAGGTACTACCGGCCTGTGTGAAATAGAAAGACGTCTACGGAGCTCTTCGATCTTAATAAGCTTTACCTTTCATCTTACTGAAAGACAGCTGCATCAAAGATTTGAAAGAAAATGAAATATAATTATTTTAAAACTAAAAGGCTAAAATACTTCGGATATATCGAAAATAAACCTAAAACATCTTAGCAGAGTTGTGATAGGTTCAGGGTGCTTTGCCGATAGCTAAAATCTAACCGATGTGGTTTTTTATTTGACTTCACAGTCTAAGTGCTATTCCTCCGCCAAAATGAGGTATCAGCCATTCAACCTAACCTAAATTTTGCAAAAAAAAACTTTCAACACTTAATTTTACTGACCAAATTTTGTTATAGACGAAAAGGTGGCAACCCTATATAAATAATATTTAAAATGTTTCCTTACAGTTCTTTTGTATTCTGAAGAATTGTACTTTGTTTTTAAACAGGTGGCAACTTTTGCCTGCATTTGTTATATTCAGAAAAGTGGCAGCCTATATCAAAGTAATGCCAACTTTTCCTAAAACTTATTTTCTTTACACATATATGAAAGTTTTTATACATCCTTTTTAAAAAGGCTGCATCACTTACCTAGATATGTTATTATTATAAACATAAAGGTGGCAACTCTGCATAAGTTAGGTTTTCAAATATTCCTTAAGTTCTTTAATAAAATATTTTTAGTGCTTGATCCTTTAACAAAATGTATGACCTAATTTTAAACAGGTGGCAACCCTTTTTAAAATTATTTTATGGAAATAATAAAATAAAATTTAAACGAACGACATCACTTCACAATATTGTTGAATAAGAAATTTAGCTGGCGGAAGCCTAAATAAAAAATATTTTCAACTGTTAACCCTTTCACGCTTTAAAAGTCAAAAAAATATATCTATCGTATTAATAATTGTCTAAAATGCAGACTAAAGAACACTTATTCATTATCAATGATCTGTAGTTTACTACTGTGTTCGGTTTCGGCTCATTTGGAAGCGAAATTCGTTAGATTGTTTGAAAGTTTCAACGTTATATTCATAAATCCACGACTAGTTGCCAGTAATGATACGTTCGCTGAATGTAGGGGCCTTAGCTATGTTGTCAAACATCTCATTCGCAACCTCTATCGTTTTTGTCATTTTTGGTAGAGTTTAGTATTGACACGCTTTAGATCCGAAACATCAACCAAAATGTGTTGCGTCCATTCGTAATAGATGTTGAGAATCTCTGCCCTCTTTACGATGCCAAGATGACGATTTTCAGGACTGTGTCTTTAACTTTTTCATATTATTGTCATTAAAAGCGGTAGATGGACGGTTCCTATGAGGCAATTATCTAAATAATTGAGTTATTGACAAGGTAGGCTCCGCAAAACACTTCTTCAATATTTCCACGGTTTCCGTAGCTGTGATTCCATTGGCAACAAAAATTTTTGCCAAACACGCAAATAAATTTTTTCTCTGGTAAAACTTTAAATGAACACAAAAAAGGTGGTATCAATGAACCAAAACCTTTTCATGGACTTGGTTAGCGTAGTCTGAGTCAAATTTGATCTGATGATACTTGTTTATGAACTGGTATTGGAATCTTTGGAACAATATCTACACATTTTTTAGTATTAAGCAACTTTTGGAAAAGTTCCGAAAGGGAATCGTGGGTTAATGCTGTATTGGAAATGCTTCTTTTGCCCCAATTGGCATTGAATGCGGAGGGAATTACATAACAAGCACAATTTATTTAATAGAGAAAATTTTTAGGTTGTGTTTCATTTTCAGAAGTGACTCAATAATAGCTTCTGATTCTGAAATCTTAGAAAGTTGTTGCTGCATAACAATATGATTTTAATCAAAGCTAATCAAAGCATAACAGCAAATATCAGCTTAATGCAACACTTACGAGCTCCAGTTCCATTTAATCTGTCCTAAATTTATCCCACCACTCACCTACTTAAGGCAGCCGCCCATATTGGTAATTTTGCCTTGCGCATACAAAATATTGATAGATAATTTATTTAATAATAGTGACACTAAAATCCACCCAATTTATGCAAGCACTCTTCACGCTGCACTCTCGCCACTTTTGGAGTACATTTGAGTTTTACACATAATCATATCTGCTGTGCATGGGCTTCACGATAAAATATGTTGCACATACTGCTCGTAAATGCGGAGTTCCACGTGTGCATGGCGATTGTTGGGCAGGTGCAAGCCGAAGCCAGTAGGTTAGTCGGTTAGTTGGTTGCACAATCTCCCACTGACTCAAAGTGTTTGTGGTTGTTGGTGTGGCAGTAGGCGAAGGGAACAAAGGACTACATTGTTTTCGCTCCGGTTTTTGAGGTAGACACTTTTCGATATGCCAGAAAATGTGGTAGTCACGTGCGCCTGAAATACGGTTATATACACCTACATATACTGTAATTATGTATTTTTGTTTGGGTGCGCACTCTACTTCACTAGAATATTCACTTATTCGCAGTTTGGCAAGCAGCCGTTGCACGTTTCGTAGAAATAATTTGCCTGCCTTCCGCTCTATCGCTCCGCTCAACTCTATACTCTAACCAGTCTGTGGCTACTCTAAAAGTTTTTCCCTCATCTTGTTCATAACAAGTGAAAGCATTGATTGCATATGTGGCGGGGAGGGAGAGAGAGTGTAGGTAAGCACCAGGAAGAGAAGGCGTAATAGCGGTTAAGACTGGGCGCACAGGTGTTTGGCCAGTTGGTGTGCTAGGGGTGGCCCAGAGAAATTATTGTCGAGTTCATATTGTTACTTTACCGTTGTGTTGTTGTATTAATTTCAATTTCATCCTGCCTTCGTTTATATTTCTTTACTGTTATTGTAATGATAATGCTGTTCGCAGTTTGTATACCTTTTTGCTAGTTTTATTGGTTATTTTAAGTTGCATTTGATTATTTTAGTCTGAAATTTTTCACGCCTCGGGTGTATCATTAACACGTGCAAGTAGAAAAATACTAAAGATTTAGAACTCTGTAGTTTTCTCAGTGAAAATTACTGTTGCTATACGAGAATATGAAATTTTTTGTCCATTTTAGCAGTTGAAAAAATGTTTAGTTGTATGGCTTGGAATTTTGAAATACGTTATTTCGAAATGTACTTTGTTCCACTGAATATTTTATTAGAGTACCTTCTGCAATATCGATTAAACTAAACTATTGGTCGAAAGTTACAGCATACTAATGGTAACATACCGATATCGATGGTATGTCATAGTTTTAATATGGGACTATAGAGGCACTATGCTCCAGTGGAAGATTCAGGAAATGATGATGATGATGATATAGATATTGGCAACTCAGCACTTGGGAAAAAATGGTCGTATATTGAAAGCATCCAACTATAGTAATCATTATCATTATTTTTTATATGGCTTAAGTAATAGAAAGACGAAATAGCTTGAAAGAATAAAAGTAGAGTTATAAAGATATCAGTCAATATTTTGATTCTATCGTAACGATTTCCAAATCTAGTTAAAGTCACCCCCCGGCCCCACTCGACGAACAAAGGCCAAACTCTGTAAGTAATTCATTATCTATTTATATCTTGCTAAATGGTGCAGGGGCATGAACATCCGAGCAGTCGGCTTCAGGAGTTTTCGAAAGAAAAGTTCTGCGGAAGATTTATGGTCCTTAGCGCATTGGCAGCGGATATCGCATTCGATGGAACGATGAGCTGTACAAGATATAAGACAATACTGACATAGTTCAGTGAATTAAGAGGCATCGTATAGGCTAGCTATGTGATGTCGTTCGTTTGGGTGAAAACACCCCAGCTCTGAGTGTATTCGACGCAGTTTCTGCTGGGGGCAGCAGATGAAAAGGAAAACCTCCGTACTATTGGAAAGACCAGGTTGAGAAGGAACTGGTTACACTTGAAAAACACTTGAAAGTATTAGATCTCTGTACTTTCTTCAATAGCCTATCGCTTGAAAAAAGTTTACAAATCTTTCAACCTCATTAGGAAATTGAACGTTCTGCAAAGAATGTGTTTCGGGCGCTTCGACTTCAACTTATGGTCAAAATAATAATAAACGGCTTACTGAGCGTACTATTCGCAACACCATCACCCATCCTGAGAGCCAGTATTAATTTTTGGAAATTTTTGGACGTCCAGCACGCAATGAAAAGAATAGAAATCAGCAATGCTTTAAACTTAAACTACAATATTTACTACTGGCCTAGTCACTTCCGGGACTAGTTACTTTTGGACCATTTCCTTTTAAAACTAGTTACCTTGGAACGAGTTAATGTCAAAAATTAATTAACTTTTTTTTTTTGCATAATCGTCACGATTTGTTTAGCGTTCAATGAATTTAAAACCATTTGTTCGCATACTTTTCCTCGCTTGCTTCCTCTTCATAGCTCTTTGGCAAATTGTTTACACCGACTTAACTGCTTATTTGGCTGTACGAAAAGTAATAGGACTCAGTCGATTTAAAAAAATTGATTGAGCCAATCGTTACAATTCTTTGAAGACTTTCAAAATAGGCTCATTCTGCGTCGATGCAGCCATAGCCGAGAGTGTACACGACGACCGTATAGAGTCGATAGAATAACAATGCGAACAGCATACAAATCATAGCGACGAGTCCTATTCCTAACTCAATGGTTATGTAAATAAGTGAAATTGTCGCATTTGGGAAGAAGAGCTACCTGAAGAGATTCCACAGCTTCCATTTCATCCCAAAAAAATAACAGTCTGTTGTGGTTTGTGGCCCGGTGGAGTCATCGGTCCATATTTCTTTAAAAATGATACCGGTGAGAACGTTATCCTCAACGGTTACCGTTATCGCACCATGAAAACCGACTATTTGATACCAGGAATTAATGCTCGTGATCTCGGTGACATTTGATTTCAACAAGACGGCGCAACAATCACTGAATATATAGAGGGAACACTTCGGTGGGCAGCCGGTCTATTGATCATCAAGATCGTGTGATACCACATCGTTAGACTTTTTTCCTCTTGAGATATGTAAAGTCTAAAATCCAAGCGGGCAATCCCGCTTCGATGCATGCCTTGAAGCAAAACATCACGTATGTTAGTCGCCACTTACCAGTCGAAATGCTCGTACAAGTAACAGATAATTGGACTCAACGGAAATAATTTAAAAAAAAAATTGCCAACGAATCTCTCGAATGATAATAAATATTTTGTATTAAATTTGTAGTTTCTGTGTTTTTTTATTGTAAAGGTGTGAGACCTCGGGATTATTTTTGAAGATAGGTTACAAAAAAAGCTACAAGCCATAATTTCATTAATTGATTATTAAACGTGGATGAATAAAAAAAATGAATCATATTTTTCAAAACCCTGTTCCTGACACGTTCTTGAGTGCTCAACTCTCAATTCATTGTCGACTTTTTGGTCTCAATTGTCAGCTTCAGAACCTGGTAACTAATTTCAGTTATAACTAAGCTCATTCTAGTTTTTCAAAATCTCATCAAATTGTCAACGATTTTGAAGGAATTGTATTTTTACAACTTTTTTTTATTGTTCAAAACTAAAAACAATTTGTGTTTGTTTTTCACTTTTGATAAAATGCGTTTAAATCTGACTGAGCGACGTTAATAATGAGCGCGGACTCATTTGGATCTCATAAGTCATCATGCTATCATTCAAAACTTAGCGCGGCATGTTTCTAGTTATGTCTATGAAAAACTAATTTTCTCAAACCGCGAAAGTAGACGTCACCTTCAAGAGATCACATACCACATACTAAATATTATATAAGACACCACGGCACAAGTAATTCGACAAACACAAGTTGAGCTCCGGATTCTTTGTCACGTGGAAATTTGTAGTTTCGTTTCGTAAACTGGATAGCTGATTTTCAGCTGCCCACAATGATGTCATAGGCAATTTTTACGCATTTTGCCTTGAGCTCTAAATAACGAACCTGGAAAATTTTTTTGTTCTTAAGGTATTTCTTTTCATTTGCCTGGGAATGCTTGCTAATTTCTAAAATGTTGAAAAAATGTGTAAAAGGGAACCGTAACATAAAATAGCAGAGAAAAACTTGTTAGACCATAACAAAAGAGAGTACGAGGAAAAAAGCACGAAAATTCACCTTTATGCAATTCATTAGTGTGACTAAATTGGAGCAGCAAAAAACCAGTTAGCTGTCGATATGTAGGTACACACATAGGACATACATATATCGACTACCGGCAGTCATGTATGCGGCAAATGTAACAAACCGGTAAAAAGAAATTGAAACGATGGCACAAGCAAAGTTCTGAAGAAATAAGGGGAAACTCATAGGACGCAAAAAATGCGAAAAGGTTAACGAATCACTTCTTTTCATGCACTTTCATTTAGGCTACTTTGCAGCAATCAAATACGCACAAGAACAACAAGCGAAGAAAATAAAAGTGAATAACCAACAACATCCAGCAACTACGCACTTCTCCCCTCCACTTCAGCGTTCAAGCAAACGTCTACAACGAGGAAACATATGCTCTAATTCCTCCGCGGACTTCAGCTTCACTAGCGAATGTTTCCCTTTGCACGTCGGACCTTCATTATGTGACGGCGAGTAGAGGAGGTCAGTGGCGTTATTTCCTCTGGGGGCTTTATCAACGCCAAAGAAGAGGTAAAGCGCTTAAAAGGCGTAAATGGGACTACTGTTTTTTTATGATTGACTTAAATTCGTTCCGCGTAACTTTTTGTTAGTTTGTGGTTGCGTGCACCTTGACCTCAACTCCACAGAATTGTTAATAAGCCGGTGGGATTGAACGATTGGCTCATTTGTGGAAAAGTCGACTGGTTGAGTTGCGAAGATGGCTGCAGTTTAAATCTTAAATTTCTCTTATATTTTTTTCCAAAATATTATGAAACTTGAACTTTATTTGAAAGGCTAATATTAAGCATGAGCTACGATATTCTTATATTGGGCTAGATCTGCGTGGGGTACGATATGGATAAGATAGGATAGAATAAGATAGGATAAGACAAGATAAGATAGAAAGGAATAGGATAGGACAGGATAGGATACGATACGATAGCGTAGAATAGGATGAGATAAGATATGATAGTATAACATAAGACAGGACAGGATGGGGTAGGAAAGGAACGGATAGGATAGGATAGAACATGATAGAACATGATAGGAAATAATTAGACTGGATAGAATAAGATGGAATAGGATAGGATAAGATAAGACATTATGATATAGGATACGATGAGATAAGGATAAGATAGGATAGGTAAGGATAGGTGAGGATAAGATAGGTAAGGATAAGAGAGGATAGAATAGATTAGGATAAGATAGAATGGGAGCGTATAGGATACGATGGTTAGGATAGAGTAGGATAGAGAATGATGAGAAGGCATAAGAGAGAATAGAATGAGTTAGTATAAAATAGGAGAGATAGGGGTAGATTAGGATGGAAAAATATTAGATGGAGTAAGAAAAGATGATAGAACAAAACAGGAGAGGATAAAAAAGATAGATTAGTACAGGATAAAATAAGTTAAGATATTTTCTGAGGTAGACTTGAATAAGATGGGTTAATTTGACATAGGAATGGGTAGATTAACACAGGAAAGGATATAATCAAAACAAGCAAAGACGAAAAAGGAACTGCCAAGCTAAACTGAATTTTAGAAAAGAAGAAAGAAGCTACTGCCAGCCACTCATAGATACTAAGCACCTTTAAAAGCAAATCGAACAGACGACAGAGTAAATTAACAACGTCAAGTAAATGAATGATTAATATTTTTTTTCACTCAAGCTCTATTAATGTCCTTCAACCTGTCCGATAGCACTTTTTCATTTGCAAAGCGGAAATAGGTTTCTTATGATAAATTTTTTGCCTCCACACATACAAACACGCATTGTGGATGAAAACTTTATTTTCCCAGCAGACAGATTTCCAAGTGACCGGTCGGGAAATTGGCGTGACGTGATGCCGACAAATACATTAACCGCGACGACACAAAGAAATACAAAAAAGCAAAAAGAAACAACACGTGGGAAGTAATGAAGACGCATTGGGTGGCACAGTAAGGCACAGAGGAGAACGAAATATGTGCGTCAACTTTTCGGTCAAATAATCTCCGACTTCCGCTGTACGGAAATTTACCAACTCTCCACTCTGCACGGCTCGGCGCGGATTATGACTTAATTGCAAGAAAGTCTTCGTAAATACAGCCGTCAATGTAACCTGCGCACTCGCATTCGTATAATGATGTTGCGGCGTGGGAGGTAGGTGGTTTGTGGCGTTGGCATTACGTAATGCGTTAATTCAAATTTGCTCGAAGTAATGTCGCGCTATGTTCGTTGTGCTCCGGCAGTTTCGTTGTGGTTTGAAGGAATTTCGAGCACATTGTTGTTATTTTTGACTATGTCGCATTAAATAAAGAATTTCGCGCTTTTGTGGAACACAAATAAATGACATTGTGCCGGTAAGTGGATTTGGTGTTGGAAACTTCAAAGCAAAAATTTATTCACGCTTACGCTTGCTCATTCTAATTGCATTATTAAGATTAACGTTTTAAATTGGAAAATTTATAAGATTTTAATTAAAACGGTTAGGAAAAAGTTGCGAGCGAAACCAGGCTGTTTAAAGCAGTAAAGAGCAGCTATCACTTTACGATTAAACACTTAGTGCTGATAAGATGGTGAGATAGCATTTTCGATAAATGTTTATAATATCATTAGAAATAAATATGAAGTTTTTTGAGCTTTTGTGTTTTTATTTTCTTTAAATAAAATCTGATCAAATATGACCCGCACTAATCTATTGAAATTGCGTGCACGTGCGTAATCAGAATCGATGAAAACGTTTTTATTTGAATGATTGAATCTGTTTTACATTCGTGTACAGTTTGGCCTCCATATATCAATTAGCATCATCAAGCAGCTTCTTGCTTACTAGGTGAAAAATGTGTCTGGCGAATTTTACCTTGAGAGAAAACGAGCTTGCTTGAAATTTTGTGTTTCCAATCACGGCTAGAGTATAACTTATTCAGAAAAGTTCGTGAAGTCTACAAGAGAGATATTTTGGTTATTGTTTTGGTTACACTCCTACCAAAATACCTGGATCTGTTACACAAATTACGTCTAGTAAATGTTAAAAGGTTCCTGACAACATAGCTGAGGATTCTTTACTAATCAAACGCATAACTACTGGTAATGGGACGAGGTTTTATGAAAATGACGACGAAACTATCCTAGAATAGAGGGAATGGCGCTTCGAAAGCAAAAATTAGCTCCAGACATTGACAGGTCTCACAGCTGATGCTTATAAAAAAGGTAGAAATATGGATTGACATGCTTATATTGCCTGAAAGGAGCCCTTTTGAAAGTGATAACAAGGATTTGCCAGTCCGGTTAAAATTTGATCACATGTTACCTAACGAATTTTCAAGTGAAACTCAGCAATTTTGGACAACGGTGACCGGGAGATACTCAAATATGACACCATATTTTCTATAAGATCTCTAAGAAGGAAGAACAATCCAGGGAATGGCGCTCCAAAAGCAAAAATTAGCTCCAGACATTGACAGCCTTCACAGCTGATGTTTATAAAAAAGGTAGAAATATGGATTGACATGCTTATATTGTCTCAAAGGAGCCCCTTTAAAAGTGATACTAAGGATTTGTCAGTCCGGTTCAAATTTGATCACATGTTACCTATCGAATTCTCAAGTAAAACTCAGCAATTTTGGAGAACGGTGACCAGGAAGTACACAAATATTACACCATATTTTCTATAAGATCTCTAAAAAGGAAGAACAATCCAGGGAATGGTGCCGCAGCAGCCAAAATTGGCTGAAGACATTCAAGTCATCACAGCTGAGGCTTATAAAACAGCAGAAATATGGATTAACATGCTTTTATTATTATTTGAAGCCCATAATAAAAATGTGTCAGTCCGGTTCAAAATTGGTCTTATGTTACCTAATGAATTTCCGAGCAAAACTTAGCAGGTTTGCAAACAGTAACTGTGAGGTACTCGAATATCACAACATATTTTCTAGAAAATCTGTGAGAAGGAAGAAATTATATTTTTGTCGTAATTTCAAATCATCTTTTCCAAAAAGTATAGAAGCACTCTGAGCAGACTAACCTTTACTGCCACCAAAAGACATCTTCACAAAACGAAGCTGAGCTTATGGCTGGAGTTATTTGAATACAAAGACATAAAAAATCCCTACTAAGCCCTTGCATAATTCCAGAATATTGAAAAGCTCTAGAAAAACGCATAAATTTCGCTTAATGCTTGTCCACAGCATTGCGATACAACAACAACTTAACGAAGAGAAGTCTGCATAGTCTGAAGGTATTAAAAACACTGCAAAGTGGTAAATAAAAAAATTTTCCAAACCACAACTTCAGACACAGACCATGCTGAAAGCTATAAAACTACAACAAATCGCCAACAAAATGGCATAAAAATATGTAAAACGAATGTAAATGACGCGATATTGGCGACGTAAACAAATAAATCAGATAAAAGGAATGGGTTTGTGGTGGTCAAAGAGTGCACAATAACAAAATAAGTCGAAGCTTTTTTATTGCTATTAGGATGTAAAGGATATGGTGAAAATATGTATTTACAGCAACCATATCTGCTTCTATATATAAGTGTATAAACGGATATATGTATATTATTATATGTTAGTATGTACCTGTGTTCCTGGTTATGCAAACTTGCAATGCTTCATTCACCTAATTCTTTATTACTTTTAAACATTTTTATGATATTTTTATTACTGCCACACATTCTTTCTTTTTTTGCTTCATATGTAGGCAGAAAGGTCAGTTATGCAAATATGCTTAATGCCCAAAGCGGTACCACAGGGCGCATGAGTGACGTCAGCGCTTTTGTAGAAGAACAAAGACAGTGTAATTGTGTGGGCATTAGCCCAATTACAACCAAGGAGTCAAAAAATAAGTTTATTTAAAAATTTCAGTTTTTTATTGACTTATACCATCGCAGAAATGAACAAAAAAAAAATTTTTTTTTACATATACGAAAATTTTGCTGTACCCACACGAGTACAATGGTCGAAAGTGTATAAAATATTTATGAGTGGGCTATTTTAAAACAGTCGCATTCCACACACAAAGCAGTACCACATAGCTCGTAAATCCACCTGATTCGTTTATGGCAGACTCTGCATCTAAGAGGCGTGAGGATTCTCTTTGGAAAATGTGCTCCTCTAAGTGTGTTTTGAGCTAACGCGCGCTTAGAATATCATTTCAATGTGTAGTGTCGTAGGTAGTATCGCGTAATGTCACGTTGAAACGCAAGAAAATATTTGGTACTATTATTCACGTCTTTGTACAGCTTCCAAGCGTTTACCATTGTGGAGCACATCATCGAAGTAAACAGCGGCCACCACCATTTTTTGCCTCGA
>NW_017534786.1:752599-764987 GCF_001853355.1 Bactrocera latifrons
ATTGCTTACAAGAGGTGATAACGTGTCTTCATCCAATTGCCAGTACATAGATTCTCTTGGCATTTAATGGTAACCAGAGTAAAATAAAATGCCTAAAAAGACTTTTAGATCATCTTCGTCGAATATAAATTTATGCGAATTTTTTTGAGAAGCATACAAATGAGTTTGTTCTATGATCAGTTGTACAACATCTTTATCAAACAGTGCCTCAAATATCTCAACGGGACTTCTACCATCCAAATCCATTTTCATTTTCATCTTAATAGTAGTCGAATCCATTGTCAAGTTGCATGCTTCGTTGTTCCAAATAGGGCTTACAGAACATATCTCACCACCCATTCTTTGTAGCTGGGCAAGCGGTATTTCATCTTCGCTGTCAAAGTTTATGCTATTATTGAATACTTCAACACATCCAGCAACGTCGCCAGGCAAGTTTATTTCATTTTTGTTATCTTCATTACCTTCCTCTTCGTCAGTATTGACATCGACATCAGGAGGAATCATAACGATATCGACGTCATCTGCCTCATCATCATCCGCAATGTCAGCTTTTTATTATTATTTATAAATAATAAATATCTTTTAAGCATGGTAACCCTATACAAATATTTGTCTAGAATTGTAAATGAGTGATAGCTAACAAATTTGAAACGTGCAAGGTATCGGTTTGAGTATATGCTGAAGGGGTTATATACATTTAGAATTTTCAAAAATTCGAAATTTCTATTTTATCTTCTTAAGGAGCATATATTTAAGAATACAAGCGGAATGATATGAAACTTCCGGTGAATATTTTTAAAGTTACACGCAAGTTTGAAAAATTTTTGGTTTCAGAGTTTAAAGTCAAACTTTAATTGCGTTTTTCTCTAAATCGGCTCTAAGCCGATTAGTCTCAAATTTTAACACGAGTTTCTTAAATATTCTTTTAATAAATAATCGAAGATTTTATTCCATCAATAAATATTTTTTTAAAATTTAAAGATAAAATTGTGGTCAAAAATCGATTTTTGTTTGAGAAACCGCCATTTTGCAAAAAAAAAAAATTATTATTTGGCTATTTCTTCTATTAATTGCTATATTTTACATTACATTAAAGAAATCTGTTTTTTTTTTTTTAATTTTAGAGGATCCAGTTCAGTGATACAGTGGCTACTGCAAATCGGTTTTTTTTGTTTTTGACAGGAGCTCCCGGAGATCAGATGTAGTTCCTTTCAAAAGGAAAAAAATTAAAAGTTTGCTAAGAAAAAATTGTGAAAAATGTTCCGGTCTTCAAACTGTATATAACCCTTTAAGGATACAAATTTTTTTACTATTTGTTTTTTTTTTTTTCATTGAAATGTACACGAAGTCAGAGCAATCTTGCAAAATATTCTAATCTCAAAGCATATTCCTTCATATTACTCACGAATGTTAAAAGTTTGAGCGAAATGGAAAAGAAGGGTTTGCTAATAGTGGAAGAAATACAAAATCAGCAAGAAAAGGGAATACAAATACTCGTATCTTCTGTAAGCATAAATTTGAACAGAGTTTCATTTATCTATATTTGGCAGAAAGCGGATACTTTGAGTGAGAGCGCGACATGATAGTGTAGACCATTTCTACAAATTGTCAGTTTGTATGGCTTCTATTTGTTATAATGCTTCGATATAGGCAGTTCCGACAAACAAGTGGCTTCAAGATATCTCAAAAACTATTTTGGTATATACAGACGGACAGACAGACCATAAAAATATACATATACATAAACATGTTGCATTTATGGTTTCGGTACAAAAGACGGCCTGAGTACCTTTGTGGTCAATATATATAAATGGATGTCGATTGGATTTTCTGTTCTCCAAACACATACATTTTGCTGACATTTAGAAGAATTTTCTAAAAACACACCTAATAAATAAAACGAAACTTATGAAACTGCAGTAGTAATGTTTTAAATTAAACGTACAAAAATCTACTAAACTTTACTGAGCTGTATTTAATTGAATTCAAAGACTTAAGGGTGATCCATTTTGAGATTCCCTAACTTTTAAATATAAAATCACAGAAATTTCATATTTAATGGGGAATGTTTATTATCATTACAAAGAACATTCTTTTTCATTCATTTTTGATGATTATCTCTTTCAAATGTTGGCTGCGGGTACGTCTCAGTTGGTTCATTCTTTCAGTCCAATATTCTATGACTCGTTCGAACATTTCAACTGGTAACTGGCAAATGACACGCCTGACGTTTACGTACAAAAGTCTAAGTTAAAGAAAAATGTTATATATAATATGATATGGTATGGTATGATATCACATAATCTTGGTGACCAATCGATCGGCTCAAAACCTGCTCGCTGAAGTGTTTTCCCAATAAATCCATACATTGATGCGATGTGTGGGAAATGGTGCCATCTTGTTGAAACCCAATGTAGCCAAGTTCACGAGCTTCAATTTCAGGCATCAAGTATAATAGTTACCATGATTATCATGGCGGGATAACTGTTGCCATTGAAGGTTATGTTCTCATCGGCATAGTTTTGTGAAGATGATGGGACCCATCGCTGAACAAAATATGGCTCGAAACCGTCAAATCTTCTAAAAATAATATGACAGCTTCACACGACTAACGCGCGTGATATGTCAAAAAAGACTATGGGAAACTGTACCTCTATATTAATTACCCGTTATTACTATATCAACCCTTTTGAATTCAAAAAGTGCCACATTCTATGGCAAAGAAAGTGTAAATTTCATTCTCATTACATTCATATCCATTATAAATTATTATAGAACTTAATTGAACCTTTAAACAATTACAACTTAATATAATTTGCTGAAAAAGCACTAAGCACCATAATTGAGTTGACCTTCAGCAACTAAACTCCGAACTCCGAAGAAAAAACACAACCAAATTCTGTAGCAACATGCTACGAGAGTAAAAACTTAATTAAATTACATATATAAACCATTATATGGCTACATATGTACAAATTAATCTAAATAAGCATTAAAAAGTTAAACTCAATTAGTTGTATGCTTCGACATGAAACCGAGAACTTTTTATGTGTCTGTCCAAAAGGAGAAAAGGCGAATGTTAGGTAAACTTTCCGACCATATCATTCACACAAAAACTATCAAGCATCATCCAAAAGTCACTCAAATGCTTTCAAGCAAACCTTTAAAGTCGAAAGGGTTCACTGAAATTCGTAAACGTGATTTATTATTTGTGTGAGTTGGGTAAATTCATGCCAGCAGGCATCTGTAATGAAGGGTGCGCACACACGGAGATATTGGGTAGTTATGTGTGGTTGGCTCACAGAATTAAAATCGTACCCTAAGCAGAGCTTTTCAGTGTGTGTAAAGGTATACATGGGTGTGTTTAAGTAGGTGTTTGTATGTATGTATGTATGTATGTATGTCTGAAACGACATTTGGTATTTATAACTGTTCTGTAAAACCCTCTGCTATTTGCAGCGTCTGCCATGGACTTGACAAGCCATTATGATTGACTTCTAAGTAAGCAGGTTGAACGAGATATGGACCAATTAGCTTCCTAGAAACTTGTTTGTTAATATATAATTCTATATAATTCTGTTTTCATGATTAGTGTGATCTCAACTAACTGAATGTGCGTGCAAAGTGACTCAACCAAAGTTGATTTATTACATGCTGAACATCGTTTTAACCTAGAAATGAATTACATATCCCATTCTAAAATAATTTCTTTTGAACTCAGCTGATTCAAGTTTTTTGCAGTTACTTCATATCACGAACGTCCCGTAAAAATAATTTTATTTGAAATTATAAAAGCTCTAAGTTTATATGCATAAGAGGGTCCTGTATTATGTTGATGACTTAAATTTTTAGCCAAATTCCCTTAAAGACGGGAGTAATACTACACAATATATCTCTGAAAAACACTTGTACTTTTTCGAAATTTGAGGTTATTTCGATTTGAGCAAATGTTTAAATTAAAAAATATATTAGATTGTCAAAAAAGTATTGCGGGATTTTCGCTAGTTGGCGCTGAAAGCGCGTATTTCTATTTTATTCGTCGCATCGGGTCGTGCTATACCTTTTTGGAAAACTCATTTCACGCGATAACATGTGTTTGATCGATTGCCGTTTCTTTTAAGTCGTTCGTGAGTTATAGCGTCGCAAACATGGAGCGAAATAAAGAGAAAATACGGCATATTTTACAGTACTACTACGATAAAGGCAAAAATGCATCTCAAGCCGCCAATAAAATTTGTGCAGTTTATGGACCYGATACAGTTTCCATTTCCACCGCACAACSWTGGTTTCAACGTTTWYGTTCTGGTGTAGARGTGGTCRAAGRTGCGCCACGCTCCGGAAGGCCTGTCGTCGAAAATTGCGATAAAATCACTGAATTGGTCGAAAGGGACCGGCATAGTAGCAGCCGTAGCATCGGTCAATAGCTAGGCATAAGTCATCAAATCGTTATAAAATAAAAAATAAAAAAATACCGCAAGACTTTTTTGACAAACTAATATCTTCGACATGGAGTCGAATAATTTAGACATATGCAGAATGCAGGACCTTGATGGTCATGGAAAGACTAAGTTAGGTAAGGTTCAATGGCAGAACCTCAAAATGAGAAACGCACTTGGACAAAGAAGGCACAATGAGCAGGTCAACTGGCGTTGACATCAGTAAAATAATCGTGTGTTTAATGAATATGTCATATATTATATGTATGTGTTTATGTACTAAGGCTTCATTTGTCGTTGAGCGGGACGTAGACTGTTGATATAACGATAAGTATTACTTATATTATATATTTTAAGGAATTCATTGATATTTCAATTTCACCGAACTCAACGCTAATATTCATTTATGAAAATGGATTCGATTAGTTTATACTCGTCAATTGTTACGACACACATACATACTGATCCTTAGTAACAAATGACAAATGTACATGACAGAACATCAAGGTTTATTGCGAACTTTGAGAGAGACTTGATATATGGTATTGATACTTCGTCTAGTCCTTTGAATTTATAACCGCCATTTAGTCCTTCGAGACCGTGTGAGTAGAAAGCTTTATGCTTCGTTTTAAGCGACTTTGTATATTTCTTACCCTCGGTTCGGTAGCTCGGCGGATGGAACTTTTGGCAATCGCAACGACTATTCGGTTTCACAGAATGCCATTATAGCCCAGAACCCAACATATCTGCATCCGTATTTCGGCAGCTAATAAGCATAAGATATGTGGTTTATTTTATCCAATCCTTGATGCTTGTGGAGAATTCATCTAACGCCGAGAATCATGCAGTTATCTTTGCTGCAGAGCTTTTCACTGCAATGGTGATTGGTGGCAGGTTGAGTAACGTCTTTAGCGCAGCCCTTGAGGTAGTTCTTAGCGCTCCGGTTATGCAGAGAACAGCGTACCGCAGTATTCACTCTAACGTTTTTTGCATGGAATTTTTCTCAAAGAACTTTAGAATATAAAACTTAAAGTAAGTAGTTGCTCCAACAGTATTCTGTATGAAATTTTTCTTAACAGTACGCTCCTCGCAAAAATTAATTTGGGTTATTCAAAATTTTTATCGATGCCATTTTTGATGATTAAATTAAGAAGAACTTTAAGGAGCATGCAGCAGTTAATTTTTACAATATTTACAATTTCAATATGATCTGCCCAATCCGTAAAAAGAGAGACCCCATAATCTGCGCCAACTACCGTGGGATAAGCCTCCACAACATCGGTTATACGTTTCTAAGAATAAAGCCCACCGTCAACAAACTGATTGGACTGTATGAGTGTAGATTGGTTTGGAAAATCGACAACCGACCAAATATTCGCCTTGCGCCAAATCTTGGAAAACCCCCGTGAGAAGTGGATCGACAGCAGAAAAAGAAGCTGCCTTTATGCCGCCATGTCTTAACTAGTTATCCCCACAAAACTAATACGGTAGTGTAACTGACGTTGAGCAATACTGAAAGCACCAGCAGGATCGGGAATGACCTCTCCGAGCCGCTCTATACCAAAGGAAATTTCAGACAAGGTGACTCTCTATCGTGTGACTAGGTAATGTCGGCCGAATGGACGACAACACTCCAGCTCTGAAAGTATTCAACGTAGTACCCGCCGCGCAAAGTAGAGGAAGAGGAAGACATCCACTCCATTGGAAAGACCAGGTGGAGGAGGATTTGGTTATACTTTTAATCTGCAATTGGCGCCACTTACCAAAAAGGAGAAATGGCTGGCGCGCTATTGTTAACTCGGCTATAACCGCATAAATGGTGTATACGCCAGTACGGAAGAAGAAGAAGGCTACAGCTAATCCCTTCTTTTATTGAAGTAAGTTAAGAACTTTAAGCTTTCATGCAGAATAACAATTTACAGTTCTGCTGGCTGGGTTGCTAACGGATAGATTTATTTATATTCATTCATTGGATACCCATATATATGTAAATGTGCTTTACACATTAAATGTATTTACAATTTAAACGATTTTAACCTCAAGGCTCCACCCCTTATGTGCCAACAAAACTGTGTTAAATAATACCGTTTGGATTTTACTCTATGCACCCCATTCGAGCAAATAATTTACTCGCATACACGAGTGTATGTCGAGCAGCCGGAAGCCAAAAATTATATAATACCAGCATTGTCGCTCCAACGAGAGATTAACGCTGTTGCCATTGTAGATATTGTGCGCTGCCTGTCTATTGTCCTACTCACGCTCAGCAGCTGCACCAACACGCTTGTGCCAGCTGCCAGCTGTTTTTGGCTCTTGACTGTCTACTTAGCTGGCTGGCGTTGCCTCAAAGCCGTTGCTGGCAACACAGATTAATTTACATAAATAAATATGTAGCCGAAGCGTATTTACAAGGCCATATTTCACCAATGCAGTATTTCGATATTTATGGATACTAGTGGGTGCTTTGCATGAGTGTTTATGTGTGGCGTGTGGGAGAGCAAGGTGTCGAGTAATTCTCCGGAATGCTCGATTCGTCGGTTCATAAACCATTTTTGTCTATTTGTTTATCTAAGTGCCAGTTTGAAGGTGATCTCCTACTTGTTATTCCGCCTGATATCATTATAACAGTACCCTAGCTGCTGATGTTAAACCGAGTTGGCTTGCAATAATCCGCAATCTACTCTCGCACCCCAAAACCGGTAATTGTAATGCGGTTGACACAAGGGAAATGGGCGAATTGCCAAGTGACAATGAGACACACAGCCGCTTCGAATTTGGCAGCATAGCTAATAGTTTGACCCGACTTACTGCCGCACCACCTACATCTTAATGCTTAAGAGAGATGCTCCTTACACACCCACGCACACACACACACATACATATACGCATGCATACATACTCATAGATAAGCGCATAGATATAATGGCAGGCGGAAAGCAGTGCGTATACAATGATGGACGCTTGATGTGGCAGATACGCATCAAATTTCCATCACATAACAATAAAGCCCTCTCCTTCCCTCCGCTCACCCATACACACTTGCATATACAGCTTTACACAAGCGTTAGGGCACATGTGTAGCTTTGTAAATCGCTACCTTTATTCACCGACTTGTGAGTTATGAGGTGCTAATAGCAATGGCAATAACCGCAGGCAACAGTATTATGCCGCAAGTTCGGTAACAAGCCGGATCCCAAATCTAATAAGCTTAAGAGCTAGCTTTAAAGCGCACATGTGCAACATTTCGACAGCTGATTGCCTTGAACGTATTAAATGTCTCTTATTTTAAGAACATATGTATATACATATAAAACTTCCAAATCCTGTTCTTTGGCTTTAATTTTACTTAACAAATTTGCAAACCTCTGATATTGTAATGAAAAACCGTTAATCTAAAGAAAAACTCGTTCCTTAACACAGAGTACGCTTTTATGAGCTGAAAATTATTATAATGTCGCTATATGTTACATATGGAATACCTGTTCTGTTCACCTAACGATTATTTTTAATATCTTTTGCAATTTCTTTGTTTTGACAGATGGCAACATTTAAGTCGTGTCAACGCTCAAATTGATCGGCTTACTGAGCATACTGTTTGCACCACATCACACATCTTGAGATCCAGTATTCTTTATTGGATAAAATTCGACTGAATAGACCACGTCCAGCAGGAAATGAGGCAGTCGTAGCTGCGAGTGTACAGGAAGAACATGGAGAGTCGATTCTTCGGCATTCGCAGAAACTCGGACTGACGTATGGAACGACGGCGCCACTTCCCAAAACTCACATCAATCATGGAGAGCACGCTTCGTTTTTGGGCCGGTCGATTGGCCACAAAGATCTTGTAGTACCACACGGGTAAATTTTTTTTTCCTATGGGGACGTATAAAGTTTAAAGTCTATGCAGGCAATCCCGCTTCGATTCAGGCTTTAGAACAAAACGTCATGCATATTATTCGCCATATACCAGTCGAAATGTTCGAACGAGCCAGCGAAAATCGGACTCAACGGATGGACCAGAGACGTAGCCGCGGCCAACATTTGAAAGAAATAATCAGAGATAATGAGATGTTTAACTCCTCTCTCACTGGAAGTGAGAGAACAATTGCTAAACGTCAAAACCACCTAAACTTTGACGGTTGATCGTTTCAGGAGGTTTTGACGTTTAACAATTGGAAACGAGCGATGGCCAGATTGAAATCTTAGCAAACAAATACGTAAGCGGAGGGATTTGTTGCATCGTTCAATACCACTTGTAACAAATGTAAAACAATGGAAATTAAATAAATTTGTGAAATTTAAATGTATTTGATGAAACGTTTTGTAATTTGAAGCATCATAGTATTATTTTTAATGGAAATGATTAAAAACCTCTAATGATTGAGAGCTAACAAGCTTAAATCTTTTTATTTGATATTCAAAGGTCAAAAGTCAGTTGTTCTAATATACTTTAAAAAGATTTAAATAGTTTCTCCATATAATAAACAACCATTATATAGTAATTTTTATTCGTACTAAATGTTGGGTGTTTTAATTTGAAACGCCCAAAAATTCTTAGTTTGTTCGATCTGGCCATAATGGAAAATGTTTTAAAAAATGCTTATTTTGAGGCACTCTCACACTGGAATAAGTTGAACCATCCCTTTATTCCTGGAAATAATCTTCAAAGAATAAATGCCAGGAATATTCTTTCGGATGATAATAAATATTCGCCATTAAATTTTATAGTGTCTAAGTTTTCTCTTTAAAAAAGTAGGGAGCTTCATAATGGATCACCTTTCATATCCAACAACAATTGCGGCACTCACAAAACTCCTTATAGGACAAAATAAGATCCTATTTAAACTAAAAAACTTAAACATAAGATCAGACCAGAAGCGAATGAGACTCAAGAAAAGTTAGTGAAAGCAGGGGAGTGCTACTAAATGCCACAGAGAGACCTTGAGAAGCATTTACAGGCGGTAAAAGCCAATAAGAATCAATGAAAATTGAGAAGAGCCAATATGAGTTTGTAAAAACCAGTGAGAGCCGTTGAGAAGCATTTAGTGTCTTTGGGTGATCCAAAACAGTCGGAGAGATCCAAAGATGACCAAGGAGAAGTACCATAAGCCCAGAATAGTCAATAAGGACCGGATAAAGTTAATGATAGTTATCGAAGATTAGTAATACTAAGGATAGAGCCAAATGAAAACAAAAGTAAGTCGATAAAAGTTAGAGTCTTATGACATCCTTTTAGAAGCAATGGAGCTGGTAAGAACCATTAAGTACCACCGAGAATTATTTAAAGCGAATATGAGTGTGTGAGAACCGGTAAGTACCAACGAAAGTCGTTGATAAATTCAATAAGGCACTCACGATCCAATGAAAACAAACTAGTGACAAAGGGAGCCCAAGATAGCTAATGAGGCCAGGAGATTATATGAGAGCCATAAAGAAGCAATAATGTTCACTAAGCGTTACTTAGTTCTCTCAGCCGGCTTCATAAACACTTTTAATTATAAATTACAACTATTACAATAGATTATCAATATTTATTTTTATTGCAATTAGAAATCGTGCAGAAAGGGTCATATGCCTGGTAGGAAACATGGATTTATAAGTAATATTTTAATAATTTTACTTAGATAAAAAAGCACCTATACTATACATAACCACGGAAAAATATGTTCTGCGGTGTTAAATCGCACAATCTTAAAGACTAGGTCACAGGCCCATGACACGAGATAATGCGTTCTACAAAAGTATCTTTCAGGAAATTAGTTGTTTATTTTGTTGTATGGCATGTATCGTGGTCTTGTTGGAATCAAAAGTGGTTCACTTCAAAATTAAATAAAAAAAAAAAATTCCGCGATTTGAAACCATTGTTCTGGAGTAAGTCTGTTTATTATGGAATGATAAACCAAACTGAGTATAAATCAAGTAACCCCTGTCAAAAAGCCCAACTCCGAATAAAGAACGTCTCAAAAAACAACTGTTAGAAGTGTGGTAATGTTCAATGACATCCCTCATGTACGTAGCTTGATGAAAAGTGATTACTGGACAGCTAAGAAAAAAAGATTTTAAAAAAGTTAACAAAATGTCAACCCCTTAAGCTTTAACTATTTGTTTTGCAAACAAAAATCGTAGAATTTGTCTCGGCGTCTCTGCGGCTGAACCACATCGGAAACTCGAAAGAGTTTACAGCAGTGCTGCCTCAAGTGAAACAACAATCACGCTACTTTCGTAGCAAAGATGGCGATTTCGATATTAACGACCAAAGCGAAAAACATTCGAAGACGATAAATTGCTCGATGAGGATCCGTGTCAAATGCAAGAAGAACATACTTCAACATTGGGAATCGCCCACAAAGCCATTTTAAAGCAGCTACATCCACTGAAAATGATTCAGAAACAAAAATCTTGAGTTCCTTATGATCTCAATACCAGTAAAAGCTCCCTAAATGCTGCACCGTCCGATTATTATTTGTTCCATTCGATGACACAAAGTCTGGCTCAGCGGTTGCATTCACAAAACGACATCGAAAAATAAATGGATTTTTGGGTAGCATCACAAAATGAGCAGCTTTACCATTCCAACTTTGACAGAATGATGGGAAAAAAGTTGTGATAAGCGACTATCAATACTTCGAACAATTCATTTTTAAACATTTCATAACACTGCATTTTCATTAAAAAAAATAGGGAGATCTCAGTTGCGCATGTAATATTTTTAATAAATTTTGAGCACAATTTATTATTTAGCACATTACTCAATACATAAACATAAAGCTTACCACACACGCTAATCACGAGTTGACTTCAAGGTGCTTAAAGTGCGAAAGTGTATATATCTCAAGTACTTAAAGAAACAAATATAGATTATTTTAATAAACACACCGTGCACCTGTGTGTCTTACATATGCCACATGCAGCCCTGTGGCAAGACGAGCGCACGAACTGTAAACACTTCGATACAGCCCGAGGACACCGACAACTTGAACTTCGGATTATGCCAAGCAGACAACGGAAATCCGCACAGCTTACAAATGAAACAACATGCAACAACGTGTACAATCGCCAGTTGGCAGAGGTAGACGACGCTCCACCGAAAACACCAAAACAGGCAAGAACAACAACACTTAGGCGCTGTTTTGCTTTAAGCGTATTTAAGTGTATGCTTCAAGCATGCAACAATCTTGTTCTTGTTGTTGTTGCTGTTGCTGCTGATTGGGTGTTGATCTTATTGTTGTTGTTGTTGCTACTTGAAGCCTAAGTAGGCCCAGCGGCTGTGTGAGCTCACTATTTTCGTTGCTATTGTTGTAATCGTTATTATTATTTATATGTGTATACTCGTATAAATGTATGTACAAGGGTCGTATACATATTCACACACATGCATACTTATTGTTGCACCTCGTGCTTACACGCGCTCGCTAACAGCCTTGCTTGCCTGAGCTGCCTGGCTCCTTCAATGCTTTGTTGCTGCGTCACAGGTTGAATAATTTATGCAGCAACATGTGCGTATTTATGTTGTTGTCGTACGAAAAATGTTGTTGGCACTGTGTTACTGAAAATTGTTAGTCTTGTTGTTGTTGTTGTTGTTGTTATTGCCGTTGCCGCTAGCGCAGCCGCTTTGGCGCTTGCTTTCCGCATAAGTCTTATTGATATTGTGCAACTTGTTGTTGTAGTTGTGGTTGTTGTTGCCGGTGCCGTTTACTGGCGCGCCATGTTTTGTTGTTGCACATGTCGATGTTGTAATGAGCATGTTGACGCCGCCGTAGCAAGTTGTCGACGCTCACCGCCGCCACTGCCCGCGTTGCCTTCGTTAATATTACCGTTGTTCGCTTCCATACGCACACGAAAGTGCACATGTAATACATATATGTATTTACGTATACATTGTGATGTATATACACACATATTTATATGTATGTACGGGTATTACATATTTTTTTTTTTTTTTTTTTTTTTTT
>NW_017534786.1:765127-767113 GCF_001853355.1 Bactrocera latifrons
ATGTTCTCGTCTATGATTGTCTGATCTAGCAAGTCTTGTGCTGCTGCGCAATGGTTTAGATTCAGCTGTAGTATCCTCATTTATTTAGAGACTTCATCGTCTCGAGGTACTTTGGGCAAGTCGTGCTCAATACAGGGTATTACATATTATTATTATTGTTTTCGTTGTTGCCGCCGCTGCGGTGACACGATAATTGCGTCGTAACATTTCCAGTTGGCGTTTCTTTGCGTTTTCGCTGCTTCGCGATAACAAGCTTGTGGCACATATATTACACGCATGCACACAAATACATACACAGATATATATAACTTGTATACCTTCTAGAAAACCATAAATATATATGAATTCGCGGCATGTTTTGGTATTGTTGTTGTGTGTTGTTGTTTATGCGTGCTCAAAGAAAGCAACAACAACGACGAAAATGCCTAACTTACTTAACTGTATATTGTTTTCACATTAGATTTTGCATGGCATAACCGTTTCGTTGGCGACAGGTGTCAAGCGATAAGCTTTAAATATTTAAAGATAATATTCGTAGCACTTTAGTGCTTTCGGTTGAATGACTTTGACAGATGCGTATGTGCCGTTAGTGAAGTCAGTTGACAGGTTCTAACGACTGAGAGCGACATTCATGCAAATGTACAAACACAAAGCAAATGCTTTGACGTTTGATGTGCAAGTAATGCGCAGGATTTGCGATATCCGAAAAATCACTTCTGGAAATGTGAGAAAAATTCAAAAATCTGTAACCCGCAAAATTTCTTCCGATTGACGTTACTTATGTAGATTTTATCGGTCATATACCACTATATTGAATTGACTTAGGTCCTCCATTACTCCCAATAAATTTGAAATGCGAACTTAAGGGGTTTTATCCACTGGTGAGTCAGCAAAAGTGCATTCAGTAAATATACAAAACAATGCATGTTTGTTTACAGAATTTAATGTAACTTAAAAATCGGTGATTGATTTTGAAAAGTTTTTTAACATCCCTTCTTCATAAAAAAACCAAAGAAATTTATAATTACTATACATGAGTACAGCTAATAATCGAAGGAATAGTCAGCATTTTTAAATTTTAACAAAATGCCGGCTTCCCAGAAAGAAAATTCGATTTTTGCGCAAAAATTTACACTTAAAAAAATCGAAATTATTTTTTTCACAATTTCGATGGTATTGAATGCGTTTTAGACTTTAAATTCGATCACAATTGTGGCTGAGTGCGTTGGTGCATTATAAATGTGTTAAATCCACGAATTGTTCTTCCACAATGCCAAATAGAATTACTTATTGATCTCTCTACCTCGGTAATAAATTTATGATGCACAAAACCATGAATAACAAGTAAGGAAGGGCTAAGTTCGGGTGTCACCGAACATTTCATACTCTCGCATGATAAAGTGATAATCGAGATTTCAGGCGTGGTTGTGAACCGATTTCATCCATATTTGGTAATGTCATCAAGGTGTTAACAGAATATTATATAAAGAATTTCATTGAAATCGGTCGAGTACTTCCTGAGATATGGTTTTTGGTCCATAAGTGGGCGACGCCACGCCCATTTTCAATTTTTAAAAAAAGCCTGGATGCAGCTTCCCTCTGACATTTCTTCCTTAAATTTAGTGTTTCTGAAGTTTTATGTTAGTCGGTTAACGCACTTTTAGTGGTTTTCAACATAACCTTTGTATGGGAGGTGGGCGTGGTTATTGTCCGACTTCTTCCATTTTTGAACTGTATATGGAAATGCCTAAAAGACTCTATACAGTTTGGTTGACATAGCTATAGTAGTTTTCGAGATATGTACAAAAAAGCTAGCAGGGGCCGGGGCCACGCCCACTTTTCCAAAAAAATTACGTCCAAATATGCCCCTCCCTAGTGCGATCCTTTGTTAAATTTCATTTTAATACCTTTATTTACGGCTTAGTTATGACATTTTATAGGTTTTCGGTTTCCGCCATTTTGTGGGCGTGGCAGTGGGCCGATTTT
>NW_017534786.1:767170-771699 GCF_001853355.1 Bactrocera latifrons
ACATATACACTTTTTTGTGTGAACGAATGAAAGAAAAAAAAAAAAAAAAAAAAAAAAAAAAAAAAAAAAAAAAAAAAAAAAAAAAAAAAAAAAAAAAAAAAAAAAAAAAAAAAAAAAAAACTGTGATCATCACCTTGTTTTTGCGAGGCCTTCGCGTGGTTTGGCTTTATCAACACGAGTCGAACAAAAACGCGTTTCGTATCTAAAGTAGCCACCAAAAGCATTCGTATGGACTCACGAGATAAGTTGAGCTCTCTTGTCTTCTCCCTAAAAAAGACCACATCTATCACCTTTTTAGTATTTTAATCCTTGTAGAGATCGAAGGTCCTTCAGAACGAGGCATGCGTTAAATGAGGTGGGCATGTTTTTTAGCCTCAACAGCCTGAAATATTTACTAACTGGTTGACTTTATAACGCAAATATCGATCAGTGGAAAATGAGAATAAATGAATTGATGTATATTTTCCTTCAGCGCTATACAGACGGATATAGAAGAGCTAATAGCGTGGGAGACCGAATCTATTGCTCGGGGATGAATACAATCCTCCAGAACGAAGCCGTTGGTAAATCGGCCGAGATAACTAAAAATGTAGGAAACAACATAAACAGGATAAATATATACAACGATAGACGGGTGACAATTTAGGCAATAATCTGATATAGCGTCGCTTTCGCCATAAATCGAATGCGTTGCAGGTCACAAAAAAAGGTCTAGGAAAATAAATAACTGACGAAATTGTCAAAAATACAATCCGTCTGGCTACCGTACAAGTACAGAAAATACAGAAGTCACTAAAAAGGATATACAATAATATTTCCAAAAAGGTTGACAGGCAGATCACGCGAGATCCGACGGCCTCTTCACAAGTCACAACATACATACTGACATCACATGTGAGTCGAATGCGCAGCGGTAATGGCAGGGCAGTAGGCATGAGACACTGGAACACCGCATATGCTTTTATCAAGCACAATCTGGAACTCGTGTAAATTTTTCGCGCAGAAAGCCATATGATATCTGCGTAATATCTAATAACTGCGGTGAATTCGTAGTAATAAAAACCTCACTGAAATGGTTTCCTATGTAACTGTGAAATTTGAATGTAGTTTGACCATATTTCAACATTTTGCATAATCTTGTGAGGAGAAGATAAACATCTTGTATGTAACCAATTTTTAGAGTTTATTTCGCTTATAAATAATACAAATCTTCGATAAGAGTGTAGACAAGGCTTCAGGATAACGTATAATAAAAAGTGAGTTCCAACATGACTTTGTGAATCTAGTGCCCCCTGGTGGCGCCATCTATACGTGGACTGGTGCGTTAGAACCAGCTATCTTTATCGATTGTCCAGTCATATTCATGATATTTCATTGATTGGAAGTGAAGTTATTGCAGTTTAAGTGTCAGTATGTTTCTGTTATCAGTGTGAAAATGAGATTCGAACAAAGAGATATATAGATAGATATTTATTTATTTCATGTACAATAAATATACAGGAAACAAGAGAAAAAAAACAGACCTAGCTCGTGGCAATCAGCTGGTTTTACAAAAGAATACTAATTTACATTTCGTTTATGGATTAAAAATATTACACAGTTAAGGTTAACTAAATTAAATGAGATAGGTTGCATGAGGCTATAAAACTAGATATCTTGCTTATGTTAAGTGCTGTTGTGTCGGAGAGAAGTTGTGATGGCGAACAAAGAGAGAACATTAAATTTTGTTTTAAAATTGGTTTCAACATTACGTTTAATTTGGAAATAAACATGATTGTAGGTTTTATGATCTGACTGGTTGGATAATTGAACTTTTTGTGATGTCTTTTCATGATATATACATTCAGTTGCTTTTTTCTGGGTTTGTTATTATTTTTGAAAGAACAACCATGACGAGAGAACGATTTTTGTTAAACTTACCGATCTTTTACAGTTTTACAAGGAAAAGTGGAGAGCACCACCATAGCACTTAGCGTCATAAACGCCCAAATAGTTCAATGCCTCAATCAAAAACTACACTGCGAAAGGATGATCCTCGTAGCGTTGGACTTTTCAAAAGCGCTTGATAGAGTCAATCATGCAACGCCACTTGAGGACATCGAAAAATATTCGCTCCCTCCAGGACCGAACTACCTGAGCGGGCGTACAGATTTGACTTTAATATTTCAGTAGAAAGCGTTAATTAACTCCTCACACGATCGTGATGACTGCCAAATTGCAGAGCCGCAACAAAACCTTCAAGTCGCTAGCCAGCAGCATATGGGTAAAAGACACCGCACCAATATGATCGCCTGGGTGCAGAGAAATGCAGACGGAGATGCTTCAAACATGTCAGAACACTGTATTTCGGACTACAACGGGATGCCTTTTGATGTCTCCCATCGAACACCTGCACAGTGAGGTCCGTATACTCTTATTTAAGGAGCAAAGTTTACTTCTCTCCAAACAGTAGCGAAACCTTCTTCCAGGAGCATCAAGAGGTCCTTCCTCAACTACATCGACAACATACCTCTCAGCATTACCTGCTAACCCTACACAACTGACAACTCTCCCCCTACGGTCCGACTCCGTCCAAACAGTGGGCCAGTGGTGTCCAACAACAACGCAGATGTGGTTTAGTTCTTCATACGTATACTTTACATTTTAAATAAAAATTATTTAAGGTTTTGTCAACTCCATAAATGCGCTGATTAATATGAGTCAGCATTTTTGTAGACTTCCGTAGTCGATTTACAGTTATTTTACCTCCAAGTTTACTACTAATATAATCGAGTTCATGAGGCTGTAAAATAATATTTACTACTGCCAGACTCAACTGAATATTAAAGTCAACTTAACGATTATTGCTTTTCAGTTCACGGTAATATACTGTTTTACCTCCTTAATAACCGCTGTAAAAAAATAACAGCGGCAAAAGTTACGTATACGCCCTGTGTGTACCTTATAAATAGTAAATTTATTTAGGAATGCAAATTTATAAAATAAAATATAAATTTGAATACAAATGTTTTGGAAATAATTATAACGCTGCAACAAAACAAATATTTTACTATTTTTCATATTTTTGATATATTTTTTAAAAAGTACGTAAAGAAAAGTTATGAAAAACAAAATCATTATAACTATAAGAAAGAGCAATGCACGTTACTTATGAGCCGAAGTTTTATACACTACTGAAAATCGCACAAATTATAAGCAAACTTCAACTGAAAGCCACAAGCAGCGACGCAACGGCGCAGGTTAACAGCAAAATGTCAAATTTCACGGTTGGCAATGCCGCTTAACAGCATTGCCCAACTGCTAGACGCTCACAATTCAGCAATGTAACAAACTTTAAGAGCGAAATTCTGCTCGCATTTTACTCTCTGCCAAAAGTGTTAGGCCAGAGTACTAGCCTAGCAGTGCCGCACATTTTTAGACTCAGCCTTTGCATAAAATAAAGAATTGCCACGACCTTTGACAACATAGCGAGTAGGCGCCCAAACTCCAAGGCACCAGAAGAAATTACACCAACACAAGCAGTTACTACACGGTAAATGTATGAATAATGCTTTCACTATGCCCAAGTGGGGGCGTCTCAGTTTGTAAGCGCCTGCTTTGTTTCGACTGTGTGCAAATGTGGAGCAGAAATGTAATCCTAGACTCTTGTTGTGGTTTAAGGTACGCAAGATTTGAATGTTTTGTTGGTTGAATGATATTTTGTGGATATCGATTGCAATCACTGTAAGAATTTTGCGGTGAATGCGGTGAGATTTAAATGTAAAACGTAGCATGGAAATATGGCAATGGGATATATTTGTGCACAGAAATATATTTATATCTACGAGCTTTTGTTTATGCTTCAAGTTTTATAAATAATTTAGTTGAGGTTGATTTTTTGCATAATTTAAGGCGTTAACGGTGATTATTTATTTGTTTAAATGTACTGAAAACATACTCTTTATGAAAGTTTAGTCTTCACAGGATGATAAACGATTGTCTCCACCAATTCAAACTTTAACATGGATTTTAGCCATTCACAAAATGCGCTTGTGGCACGGTGTCTTGTCCTGATGCAAAGGATTTTTTTCTTCAGCAAACCAGATATTTTTTCACAAACTTTTTCTTTCAACTGATCCACAAGGTTGCAATAATATTCAAAATTAATTGTTTTACTCATTTGCAAGTAATCCGCATACAAAATTCCTCTCGAATCCCAAAAAACTGATGCCATAACTTTCTTGACCGATTTAGGGACACGAAGTCATTTTGAAGCCGAACAACCAGATTCACTCTACACTTTAGACTCTTGTTTCGATTCATGATCATCGTGATGGACCCAAGTTTCATTCATAGTTATGAATCGACGTACAAAATCCACTTTGTTCTTTTTAAAATGATTCATATTAGTCTTCAAAAAAGTCTGGCGGTATTTTTTATTTATTTTTTTATTTTTATTTTATAATGGTTTGATGACTCATGCCCAGCTCTTGACCGATGCTACGGCTGCTGCTATGCCGGTCTCTTTCGACCAATTCAGCGATTTTATC
>NW_017534786.1:771759-824246 GCF_001853355.1 Bactrocera latifrons
TTACCTTTATCGTAGTAGTACTGTAAAATATGCCGTATTTTATCTTTATTTTTCTCCATGTTTACGACGCTATAACTCCTCACGAACGACTTAAAAGAAACGACAATCAATCAAACAAATGTTAGCGCGTGAAATCAGCTTTCCAAAAAGGTATAGCATGACCCGATGCGACGAATAAAACTAGAACTACGCGCTCTCAGCGCTAACTAGCGAAAATACCGTAAGCCTTTTTTGACAAACTAATACGAGTATGTTGCTGAGAAAGTCGCATTAGAATGTGTCTTCATTCCATTACTAGTGAATGCGGATCCCATTGTGTACACAGTTTCACTTAAAATGTAGCTCACACTGCCTAAAAACATATGTAGAGCCTCTACTAAATCTCGCTCAGTCAATGGACGATCTTCCAAAACCATACCTTGCATTTTGGCTATGATATCTGCTTGAAGCGCTTTTTGAACGTCCTTCACGTTGATGGTCTTCATGGCTTGTACGACCACGTATAAACTCAGCAGCCCATCTTTCTACTGTTCTAATTGTAGGTGAACAATCATTATACACTTTTAACATTCGTTCATGAATTTCTCTTGACCACCTCTCTTCACCTTCCAAAAAGAATTTTGTCACACGATATTAAATTTTTTCCATTGTAAGAAAATACTGCACACGGCGACACTAAATGGCTTGTAAGCAACGAATTATTTGACAGATTGGAATGAAACAAGAAAATTCTAGGCCGCTCTTATCGAACGACAAAACTTATTGAACAACTTGGTAGAACTTGGATGAAGGAAAAAACTGAAAATTGGATTTTTGGCTGACATTGTTACAAAATAATAATAATGTTGCAAGAGTGTAAAAACTGTCAGAAAGCGATTGATCTTATACTATATCGTAGCTCTTCTTCCCTTTCCAGCAAGTCCAATAAGTCGAGTCAGCTTTTGCGAGGATACGATAGAACGAATTTAATTCCAACGCGTTTGGTGTCCATAAATTCAAATAACATAGTATGACACATGCCTGGTGTCTCCATCATGCCCTCATGATTCGAAATCTCTGCCTACTCAACTTAATTCCGGATCTCAGTTGCAGGAAACATGTTCTTCACTTCCATTTTTAGAAAAACATGAAAAAAATTGTGAGACTTGTTGCTCTCAGACATGCACACTTATGCAAAGAAGCTTCCTATTCACCTTGCACGACATTTGCAACACTTTGTTGCAGCTGTGTATTCACGCACCAATGCCACAGACACAAACTATCGCACAAACATACGTATGTATGTATAAGCTCACAAGAATAGCTAAGGCGAGTGTAGAGTTTCTCGAAATAAACTCAATAAAGCTAGTACATTATTTAGTGCACACATTTCTAAGGAAATCTGTGCTTCACTGCCATCGCAGTTGATATGTCGGCCAACGCTGTGGGCGTGGTGTGTGCTTGCGTGTGTCAATAATAGTGCACGCAGACGGTTACATTTGTGGCAAGCAACTAAAATACCAAATTTTAGCAGCTGCATGTCGTCTATTTCATTTCAATACCAATTTCTTGCGGCATGTGGTATGCAGATATCTCTCGCAATTTGTCTGCAAAGTTTTTGGCTTAGGAATAATGGAATTAAGCAGCTTTGGGCTAGATGCATACATTAAGTGTCTTCATTTGGTAATATGGCGAATTTTTAATTGATTGAATTTGTGGGCGAAGTTAATTAATACTAGGTAAGTGGTGGATGATTTTGCAGGTGAAAAAATTTGCCTCAAGAGCAGTTTGTCGAAATTTGGAGTCCACGCTTTTGGCCAACTAGATAAAGGGGACTATTTAACAGAATAACTGAAAATTCCACAGACTGACATAGAGATGACGCTACTAGAATTAAATCCATGTGATTATTAATTACCATTAACCTTTAAAAGGCGCGTGTATAAATTTAATTGCTGTCGGATCATTAGTTTGTGAATTATATCATATTGAGTGAAGCAACTTTACCTATTGAAAAAACCATTGAAAAAACTGATAAAAAGAAATTTCGCGTGTTAATAAAGCAACGCTTTTGAAGGAAAAAATACAGTTCAAGCACAACCTTGGTTTGATAATGAGTTCCCAGACATTACACCAAATCAACCATCAAGGGTTGGTATGCTAAATTTAGATCTAGTGAAATGAGTACCGAAGACGGTGTACGCATCAAAAAGTCCACTAGCACTTCAAGAGCAGACCTTCCAAAGATATCAACTGAATATAATAATAATAATACTAATACCCAACGATTACCCTCCTCCCGCCCAACCGACGCGCGAAATTAGCCGAGTCATAAAAGGCAAGGGAGTTCTAAGCGTTGCGATCTTAAGCTGCTCAGCTACAGAAACAAAAATTTCAACAGCCAAAACTAAGAATTAGATTAAAGTTTATAATTTTTAAACGTTACTTGTTAAGAGTAGATAAAATATTTTTTTTAATGGTAAAGAGAGAATCTGTTAGATCAAATGTGCTGGAATGAGAATTGAAATCGTGCCATATACGGCGGAATGGTTCGTTTAACTCGCAATTTGTTCTAGAAAACTTTAAAAGTAAAGGTCTAAACTGTCTGGTAGAGCGAGCGGGAATGTTAAAATTAATATCAGACAAGAGAGATGGGCTACAGACTGGCCCATTGATGAGTTTTACAAGAAATATTATACCAAGCATTTCCCTACGACTAGCGAGTGTAGGGAGATTAATAAGCTTTAAACGGCTAGTGTAAGAGGGAAGATTTAAACTGGAATCCCAAAGCAAATGATTTAAGGCAAAAAGTAAAAATTGTTTTTGAACGGACTCTATTTTCTCAGAATGAACTTGATAACAAGGGTTCYATACCACGGAAGCATACTCTAATATAGGCCTCACCAAAGAGAGAGAGGTAAAAAGTATTTTCGTGGTAAATGGATCTCTAAATTCTTTAGACCAACGTTTAACAAAACTGCAAGCGCATTTTTGACCAAAAACAACAAAAATTTGATGGTTCGGAGCAGTGTTTGGAAACATTTAAATGTAATAAACCCGAGTTTTGCAACGATATGTGACAACAGCTAAAACATGGCTCCATCATTTCATTCCGAAGTCCAAACGACAGTCATCTGAGTGGACTATGTATGGTGAGCCCGCTTCAAAGCATGGAAAACCCAACAGTCGTATGGCAAAGGTTATGGCTTATTTTAGAGCGTTATTGAACCGTTTGAAGGAAGAAATCGCCGAAAAATTGCCGTATTCGAAGAAAAAGAAAGAGATCTTTCACCAAGCTAATGCACCGTGTCACAAGTCAGTGAAAACGATGGCTAAAATTTATAAAGTGGATTTCGAATTTCTTCCGTTCCATTGAATTTCTTCTTCTTGAATTGGAATTCATTTAATCGAATGTAATTTCAAAATCGACATTGGTTTGGCAAAACAGGTATCCATTAGGACCAGGACTAAACGAATACCTAATAATTTTCACGTCTTTCCATGCTGCAGTTCGGACGTTCTGCAGACACATTACGAAATGGTGTTTCTTTTTTGTATAAGATACTGTGAAATGCGAAAAAGACAACTCGAGAGTGTAGGCATAACTTAGAGGATATTCCTAACAATAAAAGCATATTATGACGGCTTTGTGGATAATCGTGATACGATCCAAAAATATGAGTATTTATTTAAAAAGACAAAGATTTCGATTACTCCGTTGTAGGTATAATCATTCTGAGCTTACTTCCGTGATAGATTGAAATCAATTAAAACAATTATAAAGTAAAATTATATAAAATAGAGGTAAGCATAGTTATAAGCATAACCTCGAAGAAACCAAGTGAGGTCTACAACTTTGCTTCCGCTGTTTTAAAGTAGGTGTCTATAGGGTGAAGCACTAGTCGATTAAATCGATTAAATCATTTTATATCGATATTTGACATTTGTGTCAACATTAACCCAACAAAATATTTGTGGAGATCTGTTTGCATCCCAAACTTGTTCTCAACTGATAATGTCACTTTTTGAGCCGAATTCTCGACATTTGCGGGAAATTTTGCTTTTCTTTTTTAATTCCAAGAAAAGTGCGGCTGAGGATAACGCTTTACTGAAGCTGACACATACAAAGATAATACTATTATTCTACTACTACCATCTGTATGATTTCTATTAGGTATAAAACAAATATAAATATAAAATGGATCATAAAGCATTTCGTGTGTTAATTAAGAATTGCTTTTTGAGGGAATAAGGGAAAGCACTTTTGGAAACCTTAAATTTTGTAGACCAAATACCTATTTCAAATATTTATAAATTCAGTACTCATTATTGTTAATCGAAAAGGGGTTAACCATCAGATTGAGCAATTTTTTCATTGTCTTGGAACCCTGAAATTCGTGCTTAAAATCTTCACATAACAATACTGAACTAATAGGAACCTATTACCTTTAAACTAAAGAGAGAGTTTCGAGCCGAATGCTTTCAATTTTCCTTTCTCTGCGCCGCATGCATTTTACGATGAGCCGGAACGTCAATCATACTTCACTCTCTTCACTACTTTATTTTTCGGCAAGCATTCAAACTTAAACCATAAAGAAAGAAACTGCGCATACACACAACTAGACGTACTCACCATAAACACCATAGACAGACGAACAAAACTATTGTCGCCGCTGAAGTTTCCTGCCATTTGACATTGTTGTGATGCTTGCGATTGACAATTGATTTTGATGACGCAAAGGGCATGCACACAAGCCAAGGCGAAGCGAAATGTGAATGAGTGCGCGCGTGTGCGTGTGTATGCGAGAGTTTCTGCTGACTGTCATTGCATTTATATAAGTACATTATATTTGGCATAACAACTACTTCGACTAGGAGAAGCTCGGTTGGGGGGAGAGGACTGAGCTTTTGTAGCTGCATGCTTCAGTGTATTTGTATATATTTTCTTGCGTGTTTATATGTATGTGTCTGTGTGTATACATTAGTTTTATAGACACTTGATTGTGCTTGAGCTCCCTCACCAATCTATTTAGTCGCTCTTGACTGCTCGTTATCTACGCTTGTCTGCCAAAAACTTTCCTCAACTTAATGTCATATATACATGTATACGTATGCGTGTATGTGTGTAGTTTTGGTGAGTTGTTGGCTTGCCATTTTGCAATGAATGCTGTCTGCGTGCTTTTTTCGAAGTCCCTAGGGTATTAGCGTGTGCATAGTCGGCGCGTGCTGCATATATGTTATACTTGATTTCTTTGTTATTTTTATATACTTGTATTTTTCCATTCTCCTTATTCTCGTTGTTTGCTTATGTCATAATAGATTTGGAATTGCTTTTATCTGTCATCATTCCACCTTTGGCCTGAAACTATCAGCCCTTAATGCTCGCTGGATTATGACACTTGTAAGACAGTCATTTGGATTATTGCTACTTTCTTCAATTTATTTCAAGATTTTTGCTTTCTTTTCGCAAATTCGTTATGTTTCCTATCGATTGGGTATTTTGCCTCACTGCTGAGCGCCATAAAGGGACTGGCAACGATTGTTTCGCCCATTTCGATGACTGTTGCATGACTGTTGCATAACTGCATGCATATACAGGGCTGCAAAAAAGTTTAGCACTTTTCTATAAGATGTACCGTTAGGTATCTTTTTGCTCTAACTAAAATCAAAGCTGCCTGCTACTTAAGTAACTGTTTTTCTCATTTTCCAAGCACTTTTTCTCTCCATTGTGACCAGCTTTGTCAGTCGAGTGYTGCTTTCCACATTGTTGTTGTTGCATTATACAAATATAAATGTGTGTATAAAATATATACGAACGACCTGCTACTCAACTTCACAATCAGCCATCAGCGAGTCATAATGCCGCGTTTTCACCGACTGCAAGTCACAAATGCAGACGGCTACGGTACAACAACAAACATAAAAAACAACTACAACAAATGTACAAAAACAACAACATGCTTTCTTCATGAAAACTTACAAGTGCCTCGCTCATTGTTTTGTCTCAGCGCCTCAATCTTCTCTATCCCTTTCCCCCCTCACCAGCGCTTCTGCTGATTACCAAAGTCCCTTTTGGAAGACACTTCCACGGCGATTTCCTCGCGCTTGCTGATCTTAGTACTATTTGAGCTACTCATAGCAAAGCTGATTTCCGCCTTTGGTTTTCTACAAATTTCTTTTCTTTTTTGTTTTTTTTTTTCTTTTAGTAGCGGTGAGGAAGCACACACCGCTACTCCCACCTCGTCAGTTTTGGTGTCTCTTCCGTATTTGTTTTCCCCGTTGTTGGTAAGTGTTTTGCCAATAAGCACTTAGTTCCTCCAATGTCTCTGGAGTGTTTACCGAGTGTTCTCTATGCGCAGGCAGACAATCACCGTAAATACTTGGTGAGGCACTTGGTGGCGTTACATTTATTTGTTTGTGTGTTGTTGTGCGGCAGGATTGCTTATTGTCTCGAGATAGTGCATGGCTCGCAAATCATTTTGCTACATTGGAATTTTATAGATATTTCTATGTATTTATCCAGCTATTGTAGCATTGTTTTCCGAAATGGTATAAGTGAAGAGCGATTCATATTTACTCAAATAAATCAAAGCATGTTTTTTAACTTTAGTTTGTTTGTCAACGATGTCTAGTTGGAGATATAAGTTTCTTTATTATTAGTTAGCAGGAGTCGGTGAAACTAAAAAAGTACCTTTTAAACCATTGAAGACTATACAATATCTTACATTAAAAAGTTGTTGCAGTAAAAAGCCCTCAGTTATCGCTAGAAATTATGAGGAAGCGTTGATATGCTACTATGAGCAAAAAATTTAAAGACTTTCAAAACTCATAATTTTTAAATTCTTAATTTATTTTTCAAAATCTACGTAGTCTCCCTCAAAGTGATCCGCCTTGGCCACTGTACTCTTGTGCCAACGTTTTTTCCAACCCTAGACACAGTTGGTGAAGTCAATTTCCGTCATAGGTTTCAATACGCGTAGCGATTCACTTTTAAGGTCTTCAATTAACTTAAAACAATTCTTCTTCTACTTCTGACTTCTGAATAAAACCTTGATTTTTAACTTGATTTGAGGTGTTTTTTTCAGCTTCGGCTCACTTTTGTCTTCATACTCGGATTTCGGGCCGTGAGAATATATCCTAGACTAATCGTCAGTAATCATAAAATTCATGACACCCTGGTAGTCGGGAAGCATTATATAAAAGACGTTCATGCGACGCTGTTTTTTTGGAAAAATTTAGTGATTTTGAAATCAATCATGCTTTCACTTTTCTGAGGCCCACATTATCTTTCAAAATGGTTTCACTGACTCAAGCTGGTGTTTATTTATTTTATTGACATGGGAATCATCAGTTGATTTGATGGCCGTCCGAAGGGCATAGTTCGTTGTCAACGAGGTCTCGACTTTCTTTGAATAATTTGTATCAATCAAAAACATTTCCTTTCGACAAACAATTATTTCCAAAATTTTGAAAGTTTCGGCTTCAGAAAAATTTTTCCGAAAACAAAATTTAATGGAAATTCTTCATTTTGACATTCCCACTGCCGACTGCTGATCAATGGTCTCTTTGGCTGAACCATGAGTAGTAGTTTCACATCTAACAAAGATTTGGTTTTGTTAAAATTTTTTATATTTTTTTGCCGAGTTATACAGAAATATTCATTAGAACGCATAGTCATGAATCAAAGAGGGCTTAATGCTTTGTTTGCCATCTTCATTCTAATCATCGTAGCTGATTAAAAGCTTTTGTATGCAGATTCGATCCCGACATACCTAATAAATGTTACACTGCATACAGTCAGTCGCCGCCCGAATCCTACCAATGCATCTAACACAGCTCTCTTTAAGGTTCGACCTCGTTGAAACCACACTTTCCCTGGGTTTCCGGTTAAATGATTTTTACCACTTGACTTTAGTGATCTCCTTTCTTAATTCTTAAAGGTCGATGATATGTCAAAGCCCAACTGAGGTATCTGCAAAGGAGAAAGGGCCAGGATGTTTATAATACAAATTCCTCCATACAACTGTGACAATATGCGTCCGACAAGATTTTAAATCTTTTTGCACGTACGTCTATTGGATAATGTCTAGGCCTCCTCTGATTGCGGCAATATGCACTTCTGAGAGCAAGCGGTTTGTTGAATCTGCCATATTGTATTCGGCCAGAAGCATCTCGAATTTCTACAGGAGCTTGTCGGTGATCAGCGCTTGCTAAACTCATGCAAATTCAATAGGTCCAGCAACAATTGGACAACGGAAACCCAACTCTTTCCAAATTCGATCCGTAATCTGGAAGAAAATATCCTCATATCCAATCTCCAGAGTTTCCTCTATGACCAGCTACCCAGAGAAGTCTAATAATGATGCAGCATGAAGCCATCACCGGTGAGGTCAGCCAGTCCTTAACAAAATTTGGGGGCACAGTGAGCCAGATCGTTGCTAATATTGGCGCTATTTTATCAGAGTAAATGCCTACCCCCTGAAAAAGGCTGAACTTCGGAGCAATCGTACAGAAAACTTACACTGCAACCTTCCATCTAAGTTTCGTCCCAAAATAACCAAAAAAATTTAGCTCAAATGCAAGCTGGCACACCCAATTTATATTATTCCTAAATACATAGTATATTACATTAGGGTGCCTTTATTTCCGTAATTCTTGTTTTTTCTTTATGTACTGTTAAGTTGGAGTTTTGGCAGTTAAACTTATACACCATTGAGTATTGAGCACTCATAGGGTACACCATGATGTATGAGCAACATAGAATTTATACGTATAATGCATTTTTAGGATTTGTACTTTTAACTGCGTACAACTTTAATGAATGCTGGACTTTTCTGTAAACGCTAAGTTTTATATTAGAATATCCATTTTTCAAATTTGTAGATTTATTTACTTTAAGGATCAAATATTTGCAGCAAAAAATGAAAAACTTCGATGTAAAATAAATGAGGATACCTTTTTTTGAGGCAAAACTGCAAAACAAATTCACTTGGAAAATATCGCATATCCTAACGTGCATATATATTACGACAAGCGTAAGGTGGTTTTAATTCAATTGCATTTAATTAAAAGGAAACTTCTAAAATATGCAACATTACCTACAAATAGTCACAACTTTACAACAAATATTTCAAAAAACTTTTAATAAATTAATTAAAAAACTAACAAAACACTATGCAACTATTCAGAGTTAATTATTTATTGAAATTGCTTATTCACACACTAATTGGCTAAAGCAAAACTATGCCTCCACTTGAGCCCAGAACAAAAGAGACAGAGACAGAGCAGCAGAGAGGGAAATTGCAACCATAGTTGCTGCTGCAATACTTAAGCAATAAAAGCAACAACAATTACAATAAAATATATATAAGTACATGAATACTAGAGTGAGTATATATGTTTAATATATGGTATATATATCTGCAACAACAAGTACTTTTGCAGCTCTAAAGTAATTCACCAACATTGTCAAACAGTCAACGAGCTTGACCAAACCAGCTGCAGAGTTAGTGTGTGTGTATGTGTGTTGGAAGAGCGTAAACCTGTGACAGGCAGCATCAAATTAAATGACCCACTGGTGCAAGGCGATGAGTTAAAAGCTTTAGTAAGTGGTTTACTTGAAAATTTTATACAAAGTTACTGCCACCAGCTCGAGTGTTAGGCAATCTGCACACATACCGTGGATATAGTAGGTATGTATGTGTGTGCGCATTGTATAGATTTAAAATTTTGCGTCATTCTCAGCCACTAGGGCTATTTGTTGCGGTTAAAAGTTTTGGAGTTTATAAAATTTAATAAAATTAAAGTAAGCAAGCGAAAACGGGAAGCAGGAGGTGAGACAAGTTATATTAAACTTCACGCAAACGTTGGTGTAGGAAATTATCGTAACTAAAAGAGATAAAGTACAGAAAAAAATATGCAGTTTTCTAACACCAATTTGTTCTTGCAAGAATCTCAGAACACTGTTACTCAAATACTTTTTAAACACCCTCGCAGCCTCACACATACACACTTATATGTATATGTATATATTATATATGGCAAGATAAAATTCATTGTTTTCAACTTTCGAAGTTTTCACGGAAGTTCGGCCACTTCCGTTGTTTACTCACATGATTAGCTGTATTATCTTCGCCAATAAACGCAGGCCATTCATTGAAAAAGTTTCGCTTTGTTTTTCTGAAACTTTGCAACTTCGATGAGGAAAGCGATTATTGTCTGGTCATGGTTTAGTTTCCAGCTATAATTTGATACTTAGTATACAGTATAACACTCGAATATTAAACAGATTAATCAAACTCACGTAGCTCACATCATGTCTTGGTAATCTAAAATACATGCTATATTTTATTGTACTACAATATTTTCTGCGGCTCAATTATAATTTACTCTCCCTAGTATCAGTTACTCGAATTATGCTGTTAGACAATCAGAGCAAACTACAATTAAAGTCATAAAAGTAAGTTGTTGCCTACAATTAGGCGCATTTTATTTAAATTTAGCAAAGACACATACCATACACTGTGAGATGAAACCGACTAAGATTCACAAGAAGAAAGATAGTAAGAAGCGAATAGCTGTTTATTAGCTTATACTGACAGACTCTATCGGTAAAAAGTATTGATTAGGATTGGCTTGCGAGGAAAGGTTAGTTTATCCAACTCGTTTGTGATTCTAGTGAAGGAACTTTTTCCAGTTACATATATCGTAGAATTATTTTCTATATAAATTTAACGCTTTTGTCTCTTGTTCAATCACCTTTAACAATATCAACATTTTGGAGTTATAATATCAAACTATATTTCTGGTTTTTACGGTTAACAAAAAAAAAAAAAAAAAAAAAAAAAAAAAAAAAAAAAAAAAAAAAAAAAAAAAAAAAAAAAAAAAAAAAAAAAAAAAAAAAAAAAAAAAATCAGACAAAAGGAACAAGCGAAGCAACCACTTATCTTTTCTGATGTTACATTAGCATTTTACGCCCAAAGATATTTTAATTTATTTAATGTTTTTCTGTCAAAGTAAGACCTCTAAGCGTTTTTATGTGTATAAATATTATTATCGAAGTGTTTCAGGCAATTTTTACAGTGGAAAAAATCTGAACAATGAATTGAATGCTTGAAATTTTGTGTTTGCACGAGATTCACAGCTATAAAACCATTTTAAATATTTCCGAAATGCTTTGAGAAATCTACCTAAGTGAAGGTCGTGGAACCATCGAAAACTTTCTTCATGCGTATCGTCCATCCACCTTGTTCACCAGAATTGGCTCCCTCTGATTGTTTTTCTGTTTCGAAGCTCAATATCCCGCTTAGTAATGCAATGAGTCCATTGAAGTTATTAAAAGTCACTGAAGGTCATCTCAACAGAGGTAACATGTGTATAGAAAATGCGATTAAGAACATATTTTAAAAATGTTGTCTTTTATCAACACGGAGTCAAATTTGTTCAGATGGTATACGTTTATTTAGCTTATCTTTTTCAGATAGTATTTACTTTAAGTTTTATTTTTCATATTTTGACTTTGGAGAGACCACTTGGACAAGACCCACCCACACAAATGGTGTCAACCACAGGTCAAAATGCACAGAGAAAAAAAAAAGTTCAATAAATTTGAGTTGAAGAACCAGCAACTAAGTACACATAATACCTTACTAATTTTTGTGCTTAACAAGTTTATCAGAAATAATTTTCATATTTTTAAGCTGACTTAGCTGCAATGAGCCTCTCCGATTTTTTTTTTTTTTGGGTAGTCATGCCTTCCTACTTAACGCCGCTCCCTTCGGAAAACCACAATCAAGCGCACACAGCGGTTAAAATATCTACGCAAAATCCCAAGAGACAATGAGCGGTGAATTTAATAAAAAAAAAGGAAGCTCGCAGAATGCCAGCCAAAGTTTTTCCGCCTCAACCATTAAATCGTATTATTCGCTTGCTGGCGAAAAATTTGTTTGACAGTTGTTGGCGAGTATCGAAAACGCGCCCCACAAACTTGGCAATACCGTCCAGCATTAATGGTGCGTAGAGACTTTTGCGTTGGCCGCCGGCTAATCTGCAGCAACGGCGGGAGTGGTAAGTGATTTTCGCTTGCCTTGGCGTCTTCAAGTTTGCTTATGAAGATATTCAATTTGTAGATGCGTAAAACGTAGACGGATATACTATATATCCGAGTACAGGAATATTACTTGAAATTTTTATATTTTCTTATCGCTTTTGTTATTTTTTTAATTTATTTTCAAACATTGCTGAACTCATTAGCCCTGGTATAACTTTCGCATCATATTTTGTGAAAACGTTAAGTAGCGAATGTTATTGGTTCTGTTGTTGTAACTGAAATTCAATTAAATACATTAAAACGTCAATCAAACGTCTAAGTTTGGAACAAAGACACTTTTATTGTTATTTCTTGCTTTTTGCTGTCAATACGCGCTTGAATTTCTGTGGAACACGTGCACGAATTGTCCGAAAGAATTTCGAAAATAACAAATCAACGCCAAGTTATTTTTATACAATTAAGCTAACAAATATATTTGTCGGAACTAATACGATGTACAGCTGCTGGCATACGATGCTGATATTGATATCATGGGCCTCAACAACTGCGCAGTTATTTCTGCTCTCTCCTGCTGGAAAAGGAATGATCTGGTAGTGAACGAGGCGAGAATGAAATACTTATTTCTCTTTCGACGAGCAAAGGCCAAACTCTAAAAGCCACTCATCATCCATGTTCTGATATGTGGAGCGGAAGCACGAGTCTGCGTTACGAGCTTTCGAGAGAAAGGTTCTGTGGAAGATTTATAGTCCTTTGCGCATTGGCAACGGCGAATGTCGCATTCGATGGAATGATGAGCTGTACGAAATACACGACGATATTGACACAGTTTAGCGAATTAAGAGACAGTGGAAATGCTGGCTAGGAAGCTAAAATTCTAGCAGTGGATGTTTTTCAATATTCACTTCCTCTTTCTGTCATGAAAATATAATATAAAGGAGAGTTTCTGCCAACCTTATGAGTTTTGGGAAAAACATTGACTTTTGATCCAGCACTCTTATCACTGCTACTCCAAACGGCCGACAACTTTCGTAATTTAACAGATTTCAACTCTAACTCTTAAGAGCGTATTATTGAAATATGTATCTAGTTTAGTTAGGCAAAACTATATCCTTCTACTTTTTGATATCATACGATTCGACCTTTGCTCCAAAATGGGCATTGTTTTCGATAATAACTTTTTCATTCGACCAAAATTTCTTTCCAGCCATCATTTTTTTGAGAGCTGAGAACAGGAAACTTTCGCCGGAGACCAGACCTGAAGCATACGTTGAATGCGTAAGCAATTCGAAACCAAATTCACGGATTTTTTTCCATCGCTCTCACTGACTTGTGACGCGGCGCATTGTCTTGGGGAAGCAGCACTTTCTTTTTCTTCAATTAGAGCCGGTTTTCGGCGATTTTTAAACGGCCAAATAATGTTATGTATTAGTCGTCGATGATAGGCCTCACATTTTCAAGGTCATCAGTAAATAAACTATTCCTGCACTTACCAAAATACAGCCATAGCTAATATCAAAAAAAAAATAAATAAATAAAGCAAAAACTCGGGTTTAATACTTTGAAACATTTGAAAACACTGCTACTAATAATTAACTCTTTTGTTTTTGATCAAAAGTGAACTTGCGCGGCACTCACTTTGCACAGAGCTTTTTTAAATCCAAATCCAAATCGCAGAACTTCGTTTTAAGATTATCTGACATTATTTTGGGTTTCCCCTGCGCTCACCACCGTCTTCGGTGTTCATTCCACCTCGCTAAACTTAGCGTACCAGTCTTTGATGGTTGATTTTCCGGGAGTAGAGTCCAGAAACTTATCATCAAGCTAAATTTTTGCTTCAATTGTATTTTTTCCTTTCGAAACCTTCATATACCCTCAAAAAGAAATATTTTTCCATATGAAACGAAATTCTTTGCTACCCGTTTTTTTTTTTTTCACAATGACAAAAGTTGCTTACTCAAAATGATATAATTCACAAACTAATGATTGGACAGCTGTCCAATTTTTACGCGTGCGCTTTGAAGGTCACAGCTAGCTAAAAGTCATATGGATTCAATTCTAGTGACGCCATCTATGGGTCAGATCGTTATCAGAATTCTGGTTAAACGTGATCTCCGAAATTGGTAAAAAAAAAGATGCTTCAAAGTACTCAAAAAGTCGATTCAGAATATTTTAAAAAAATTCTTAGAATTTTACAAAAAATTTGGCCGTTTTGGTCAGCAAAATTCGATTATTGATCAACTTAAAAAACTAGTAGGTCATTGTATGTTAAGCAAGATACTTAACATGCCTGAAAATTTTAATAGTGATCGGATCTGTGTTCGAGTAATCACTCAGGTTAAAAATGTAGTTTCGAAGACAGTAACTCAAAAATAAAATTTAAATATCAATTTTCAATTTTCGTATATTATATTCAAAGGTATATAACCTAAAAATGTTTTAAAGATAAATTTCATCATAAACTTAAATAAAAACATTAACAGACCTGTATAGGACCAAAAGCATCACGAGACTTTAATTATTTATTAACGTCAAAATGTCATCATTCCTTTCCTCATCATTACTAATTTCCAGTCAATTCTGGTGTTTTTGGTGAGCCCGCAACTAATAACATTTTGAAGCTGCGCAATAGCTTGAAGATGTTGAAGAGCGGCGGAGGGGAATATTGAAATATCCATTTGTTAGTTTTGGTGGTCTCCTATTATGAGTTTAAAGCTATAAAGAATATTGTCTCGAGAGGAAGCCTATTAAATTTTGTGAATGTACTGAACGGAGAAGACTCAGCGGTTTCACCTATGGCTTAATCTTTGACTTAAGGTGTTCACCTAATTATACAAACTGGGTGAAAGAAATGTGGAAACAATTAAGTAAAATTTTAAAACAATATATTATGAGCATGACTCTACCCTTCCCCCAAACCTTATTATCAGTTACTCAAAGTATTACAAAGCATTAACACTACAAAGACAATTTTTCTCAAACAACAAATCTTTTTAAGCCACTTGGATAATTGTGCGGTATTGACACCATTTGAAAGCAATAAAGTAATAATTGATTGTGGTGTGTTTACAATTATGAGCACTCACTCAAAATCGACACTTAAATAATAGCAGAGTGAGAGTAGGTAATTAATTACCTGCGGGTTAGTTACTCATACACTTATGGCTCAGGGAAAAAAGACACTTGAATTAAATATAACAACCCTTATTACGGAGTTATTACAGGCAAAAGGACATTTACACACACCTACGCAAGTCATACATGTAAATAAGTACAAATGTGTGTTTGTAGAGGTAAATGGTTCTTTGTGCGTGTGCTCGAGGGCACTTAACCTCTTTTTAAATTTCAGCTTTTTTCCCCTTTAAACCAATTGTGTCAACGCTCAAGTAAATCACATTTGACTGAGTCCTTCGTCCATGTGGAAGTGCTTGAAAGAGGTAAGCAAGAAATTAAAATAAATAATTCTAGGGAATGGTTGCATTCGAAGACATTAAAGTGAACACAATGGCATGCTATTGAAGCGTTGGTTATTAGACTAGAAATGAGAACAGAAACCATTTTTCATTGCGTGCAAGGGTGCTTATTTGTTCTAAAATATATGTTTGTAAACCCAAAAGCTTGTAACAACAGTGACTTTTGTACGTCCTCGCCAGTGGCATTTTGATTAGTACAAGGCTGTTTAATACTTGCTGAGTTGCATACTATTTGCAGACATTGTATCAGTTATAAGCAAAATATATATGTTCTTTATTCTTTTCGTATGGCAATTAAATAAGTTACTTTTGATTCTTAATTATTGCCAGAAATTAGCTTCTAACTATAATGTCCTTAGTTAGACTGAAGTTAGTTGCGTCCGAGGTTGCGGCGCTGTATTATCCTATGTCATCGACGTAAGTGAGGAGGGCTTCTTAATGCTCCTATGAGGCGGTTTTGCTTCAAGCACGTGATGATTTCTACGGCAAGACACATAATTTCCTTGTCTTTTCCCCATGTGCTGCTGGCTAGCGACTTGAGGATTTTGTGGCGGTTCTGTACTTTGTCCTGGTCGTGTGAGGAATGAAGAAGCACAGGCTGTGGAATGTCACACTTAAAATCCAAGAGTTATTGATAGTCGGAATTTTAATACCAGCGACTGAAATTAAGGTCAAGTTCGTACACCTGCTTAATTCTTCTCTATTTAGAGCTCTTCATTAGAGCAACGTCCCTTATCTGTGTGGCATTGGCTAAGCAAAACATTCGTTGAATTCGTTTTTGCGTTTAACTATATCCGTGTCCCGGAGATTGCTTCAAAAAACTAGCGGAGAAAACCTTTTCGCGCATGCTCTCATTTTTTTTTTCTATCCCGATCATGATTCATGTTTCTACGCCGCATAACAGGACGAGAATAATAAGAGACTTATGGGGCGTAAGTTTCATTGGTAGAAAGAGGAATTCGCTTCTAATTACCGGATCGTTAGATAAATTTAAACTTTTGGTAAACGCTCTTCTGCAGTAGATTTTAAAGCTTAGATTGTTTGAGGTATTTAGGCTATATCCGAAATCGAAGAAGTCGTTCTCTTTTTCAAATTTATAACAGTTAAGAGCAACATGGTTCTCAAGACACTACGAATTATTGTCAGGGTGGCCTCCTGATAATTTGTATTTTCACCTTTTGATCACCATATAAATTCCTGTTTCCTAAAAGTCTCTAAAAGTTACTACCGTTAGAAAAGTCTTAAATCGGTTGCCAAGGAAAATTAATTATCTCTGAGGATCTTGGAATGAACGTGTGAATGAGTTCAAATCTCTAACCATTCTGTAATGATGCGTCAAGGAAACCAAATACCTTCGAAAATTCTCAAGTGGAAGTGTGAAGCAGTTCGAGTTTTTATAGTATATATTTGATACTTGGTAGTTGTTTGAGCCTCGTTTAAGTATTGTTCAAGCTATCAGCGACTCTAAGGTTTTCACTAAATTATGCTGTAGAAAGCAGCCGTACTAAATGTCATTTATACATTTTACTCTTGTAGATGCATTGAGATGAACTCTCATATGTTCACATCTTTTAACTAGCTTATACTTTCCAAAAAAAAAATTAGACTTTTAGTGTTAATATGCAGGGACAGATATGAGATTATTTGGAGAGTAAAATCTAACTTTAAAACGATGGCATTTCTTCTAAAAGTTCAAGCAAGTATACTAGATACACTCAATAGACAAAAGGCAGTGAAATATTTAGATCTTAATTACAGTCTTACCGTACCCTAGATTAACCTTCTGGATAGACAAGATAGAGTAACAACGGGACGTACCGCCTTAGAAGACCTGATTGAACCAATAAACGTACGAGTATACAATTTAAATAGGGTCATGCTGGAGAGTGAAAGAATAGAAATATGCAGCAATTTTGCTACGCCTGACGTAATAACAAACTCGTTTCCAGAGCGGCCAACGACTTCTTAGAAGGGAGGAAGGGGTGATGTTGGTTCAAGTGGTATATAGTAAATCGTTTCTCTGGCGACAGCTCGGATGATGCCAAAAAAATATGCTTTGCTTTAGGTATACCAGATAGAAGGAGCTTTTATTGAGCTTTTAAAAATTATTCTGGAACCACTTGAGATCCAAATTACTTAATAAGAAAGAAATTTCAAGAGACGTGATGGACTTTGAGAAAAGAGAATAACCAATAGAATAAAATTATATATCTGTGCTTTTTATAACTAACTATATGTACTAATTTTAATTTTTTATTCGTAAAAACAAAAAATATTATATTATACATAAACAACTTGTTTGCAAGGCATAAGCCCATAATTGTCGTCGGATTTAGATCTTCGTAATGACCTGTGTTTACCAACACTTGCATTGAGCTTAATTTAGCAGTTTGACTTGCAGACGCTTTGCGACTTTTCTACTATATGCTTTTATAGCATATATTCGGAGACATATATATATATGTAAGTATATATTGCATCTATATAAGAGTGATTATATAATTGTAACAAAAATGCATAGCCTAAGTATGTCTAAGCCGACAAAGCAACAGCTACAAAACAACATTTGCAATTTTTCCGAGTTTCCTTATATGCATACATATGTATATACGTTTATAAATAAAGTAAATATGTGTTTACGATTGTCTGTAATATGTGAAGTGTGGCTTGGTGGTCGTTTGGCTGTTGTGGCGCAGTTTTTCTTTGACTGATGTTATGATGGCACTTAAGTACTTAAGCGCAAATGCATGTATGAATGTCTTCATTGCGTTTGTCTGCGCTGTGCCGCTCTGCTCTGCTCACAAATCTGCTCATTCGCCCATACGCATAGAAGGTTCTTTTTGTTGTTGTTGTTGTGTAGCGCTTTAAGTGGTAATATTCGCCAAAGTGCCGGCTAAGCGCTCTCAAACAGGCACTTAGTAAATACTTTTGCTCGTTCGCAAACTTTTTGTACATTTTTCGTATTTGTAATAGCAATTAGTTAGATGTGTCTGAGCAGATTTACTTATAATTTAGTGTATACTTTTGTGATGCTTGTGATGTTTCTCAGGGTCTTACGTAGAAAGTTAATTTGCGTTAGGTGACTATATTTTATTCGAATTCTCACATGAGCTAGAGTTTGTGGCAGCGAGTAAAGATAGGAAGTGAAGGCAGCAATTATGAAAGGTGGTTGCTACTAAGTTTTTGAACTCAGCTAGAAACATATCAGCAGGCAGATAAGTAAAGTTTATATATGTTATAGAATTAAAAACAAAAAGTAAATAATAAAAGTATACAAGTATGGTCAGTCATTGAGTATGTAAAATCTCATTGTTTTATTTACAAGAACTTATATCCTTAGCAGTAGTTGCATAAAGTTCTCTCAGCCTAAATGTAGGCCAGAAAATCTGGAATTACGCGCTGTTGTGTAAATTTTGAGAACTAAATATTTCCAAGTGTTTCCATATACGGTCGATTAATATATAAAATCGTATTTCTTTGTTTAGCAGTATCCAAGTCCTTTCAATCAGTTGTTCTATGAAGTGTGCTCAGCATGTAGGCCAGAAAATCAGCATTTTCAGAATGTTCTCTAATTGTTTCACAAATAAAGTTTTCCAAACATGGTTAGTTATTATATAAAATATTTTTGTTTTATTTGCAAACAGCTAAGTCCGTTCTTGCGGCGGTCATATAAAGTATTCTCAGCCGAAATGTAGGCCTCAAAAAGTTCATTTTTGTACTAAAGTTAAAGATTGAACTTCCGTGTTCATCTTTGCATAGTTTAATTTTTTAAGTTAAGTTTGGTCGGTCACTATCTTACTGGCATTTCTGCTATGACCATGAGGCCGTAGAGCAATTATCGAAGTTGTGCACAAGAAGGTGTGTTGGTACCATCTAAGGAGTTACTTTTATATCCTCAGCCCTTCAGGAAAATTGGCTTAAGCCTAAGCCAAATAACTGGAAGTATAGTTTCGATATCCTCAAAATAATTCAGCGGTATTCGATATTTTAATTCATCTACAGGTGATTACGGCATCGCAAACGATTTGCTTACAATTATACAAGTATGTTCTGTTAACTCGGAGATCAGTATCCTTAGGCTAAACTAAGTTTGGTTCAAGGCAGTAGTTTCTATAGAAATTATAAATAAAGTAAACTATTAATGTGGATGTTGGACCCATGTGTAGAAGTTCTCTCAATTGAGGAAAGTGCTCTGGGCGACATTCACTTTGGAGTGGCAAGAAACGATTCTTTTATATATGATTCAAGCAGTTCAAGGCTTTCGGTCGTAGATCAAGTATCCTCTGAGTAGCCGAAAAATATCCATTGGAAGAATGAGTAGGCGAACCATCCCTCCCCAGGGCGGCTGGGTTTGGGACCCGCCACGCAAAAAGCACCGCCAATGAAAAGAAAAAGCCAGTCTCGGATGAGAGTCCCACCTTTTGATGACGTCCATGGCAAAGATTTAAGAACATGCACCTTGAATGTCTGATCCCTTAATTCACTGCCAGTTAAGAAGTAGATAGACGGGACTAGGACTGAGGTCTTTGTGACATTTACTACAGTGGTCATATAAAGAAGCACAAATTCGGTGTGGAATTCGTAATGGGAAAGAGACTCTGTCGGCGAGAACTGCCACTCACGCCGGTAGATGAACGTCCAGTTATTTAACATATCCTTGATTTACGCCCACAGTTCGACGGTGAAGAAGTATGATAGTACGATGTGATCAAAGTTCTGCCACGATATAAAAATCGTGCTTGGCAACTTTGATGCCAGTGTGGCCAAGAAGGCACATTTGGACAACGGTCGGTAAGTTCAGCCTCCCCGATGATCCAAATGAATTGAGGCTGATCGACTTTTCCGAGTCCCTAAGAGCTCAGAAAGTTAATTCAGCTACCTAGTTGTCTCCGGAAAAGAAGATAAAGAAAATATTATTGTACGAACGTAAAATGTTCAGAGAACTGCTAGCTCTTAGCAAAGCTAATACCGCGTCATTGATAGGCCTCTATTCGCTTCGATTTGCGAAGGTCTTTTTGGTCCATAGCTAGGAGTTCTGGGCATCACAAAAGACAGCAGTCAGTAACTATCCAAGTGAGAATAGAAATAGGACTACGTAAAATATTATTCTGAAGAAAAATATGAGATAGAGCATCGAGTATTCTTATTTCTTATTTTCAGTAAAATGATGCAGTTATTCTCCTATTTTGTGAAAAAGAAAACATTTCTGCTGATGGATATATATTTTGGTAGAGTTATATGTACACTAATAGTTAAATAAAATGGTTCAATACAAGTTGTATTTTGTGTCGATCCTTAATAAATTTTTCATTCGGTATAAATCGTATATTTGGGCAAAAATATGCAGGGCACGTCATAGCAAAGTAACAATAAATTTTCAAAATATATGATTATTTCCTTTGGAATTCAAATTAGTTTACTAGCATATTAACCGCTGATAAAATGCAGATGTAGCATATCAAACGAACTTAATTTAGCATAGCGAACATATTTCATTAAATTTCTTCAAAACATTAAATATTTGATATATGTTTTAGGTCATATATATATATACAACAATATATACTATATAATAAATTATTATGCCATGCAGCGCTTGAATCCTTATATGCCACATATAATCTTTTGCAGATAAGTAGATTACCACATAACAAACGTACACATACACAGACTCATACTCGAAAGCTACAAATCGACTTACAAGCTCATATGCATTTTATACCCAAATGAGCCACCAGATTTGAATGTGAGAAGTTGTCTTTGCGCAAATTTTAAAGGATAACGGAATGTAAACAAATTACAAGGCATCTTTCACTTACTACTTTCTTGCCACGCAAGACAAATTCACGTTACTCACACGCAAATATTTGCGCAAGTCGGAATATTTCCTCGGAAATGAATATAGATATGTTTGAAAATGTGTGTATCTGTGTGTGTGTGAGTATGAAGTGCTGTATGCCTGCACGTCATAACATTTATCATGTCATGCCGAGATGCTAATACACGGATCCAAGCAGAGCATGCAAGTATTTGCCTAGTCGCGCAGGAGACGGAGGACGAGACGAACGAGATTGAGATTGAGACAGCGGCTGAGATTTGTCTACATTGCCAGCTTATGTGCTAGGTCGGCATATGTATTAGTTGTGCATGTGTGTTTGTGCGCTTAAGTAGATATTGTTTTTGATGCAAAAGTGGCAATTATTTATATCAACTCTTGCAAATGACAATGGCAGACAATGTCAAATGGTTATGTGTTCCATGAAATTGCTACAAATTGGTCAACATTTGAGTTTATTTGTTGCGCTTATGAAATTACACAGTTGAAAATGACAAATAAAATTATTTATCTGTGGCAATTAATTTTAATATAATAAATAAGTATGAATATACATACATATATGAATATGTATGTATATATATTATGTCTGTAGAAAGGAGTATAGGAGTTTGTGTAGTATGGTAAGTGCGAGTTGATATTCCACAGCATGAAGATTGAAAATTATTGGTCACATATTGCAACGGAATATATTTAAATTGAATTATTGGAAGATTATTGTGGATATTAAATTTAAATATTATTTACAGCAAGCAAAGGAAGTCTAAATTTAAATGAAATCTAGCATTTAATTACTTATGCATGTAAGTTGTTGAGTTCAATAATTTCCTAGAGGGATAGCTCTCAAGCTAGCTGTCAAAGTATAATGACATCTATTCCATATTTATACCTCATACAAGCACTTCGATAAATTATAATGGAAGGATATGACCATAACAATCACCTAAGTGTTCGTGAGACCACCATTTTTAATGGAACGAACTCTCCATGACCGCATTAAAAAAGGAACCGAAATGTATTATACCGAATGTTGTATGATCTGACAACATCGGGCGACTTGGATGAGGGTAGTTTTTTACAGATTAGATACTCGGTATTAAAAATTTTAGACTACAATGTCTATATAAACTAACATTGAATGAAACTTATGAGAAGGGAGAGCTCCCATAGTCGTCGTGAAGTTTTCCTGATTCTAAATAGGTGTGTACCACAGAGTTTTCTGTTGTTCGTGGTTCCAGTAGGATTTGCTACATGTTTACAAACAACCATTTCCTTGAATCTACGTTTCACCATCTATCACAACTTCATAGACGTGTTTTGAAGAACCGCTATCGTATTTTGTTAACGTGCCGGTCGACAGAAGCCTTTTTTGAGAGAAAAATTGTATGGCATTCAATGTACATATTTTTTTTTTTACAGTTCAACGTAAACATTTTTTTTTGTTTTGCAGTCAAATGTTCATGCAATATTGAATGTCTCATTAATGCCCATAGTTGTTTCAATCTCACGATAGTTCACATAACGATCTTGTAATATCATATTCCGGAAATTAAACTTTGAGTGATCTACAACGTCAATTGAATTCTCTATACTGAATTCTAAACACCCACCCTTGATGGAGCCAAAAGTTTAATTAAGTTAGTCAGTGCATTGTCGCTGAATTAATCCATGTCGAAAGTTGTAAAAAAAAAAAGTCGTGCGAAGTTTTTCGAGATTTAAATCAATTTTTTGGAAAAGATGAATATTTCAAGTTACTGTAGACAACACAAGTAGCGTTCGTATATTAAAACATTGTGATTATTTAACATTAAAAATAAAGTTTACAATAGAATTGTGAAAATAAAAAGCTGTTTACGTATTTTATATGAATGCTAAAAAATATTTTTCTTATCAGGTGTTGTTAACGGATTGAGCGTAACCCACATATTTTCGATAAATTTATTAGTGTAACATCTCCATTTAGTTTTCATTCTCTTGATATACATACATCATTAAGCACTTCGTCAGAATATAAAATTCAGTTATACAAAAAAGTCGGTGGCTATTTTCCGACTTTTCCAATTTCCTTATCGCTTCACTACTACATATATGTGAGGTAATGACCAAATGGTTTGTGTAAAAATACGCTGTTTTAAATTCTTTTTATTATTATTTTTTTTCTGAAATTTCAAAAAAAAAATCCAATATCATTATAAGCTAAGCATCTTCAAATCCTTTAATAGACTTTCAAAACGTTCAAGTAATACATATATTGTCAAGTTTCGCTAAATCCAAGTTTGTTTTCGACTTAAGAAAGCGAGAAAAGAATAAACTTTTTAGAGAGCCCAGTTAAGAGTGTTATTTATGATTAAGTCGACAATACCGCACTGAAATACCCCTAAATAAGGAAGACAATACTAAGAAACGACGATCGTTAGTACCTAACTACAATGTAGTCCACATCTATACAAAAAGTGTCTTTGAAGAAGAAACTATCTTCATATATAAGCTCAGTAACATGGAATTGGAATTTCTCAATAGTTTAAGCAAAGGATGGTGTCAAGTGGTATTCTGGACTTGCTAATGCACAGTCAAGCAAAAATTAAAAAATTCACTTCCAAGCAATTATTTTATAGTTTCATTATTGATACATTTTCCACTTTGTGGAAAAATCGGTTTTTCGCTCTTTAAGTTTTGTTCGCTCGTGAAAAAACAATTTTTGTATTGCATTTTACTGACTGGCTGATTGAGACTAATACGGCTAAGTTTCTTGTTACAGAACTTAGACTAAGTAGGTCGGGCGTTTATGCAAGGAAAGGGTAACCATGGGAATTAAACACAACGTTTTTTCTTTCGCAATAGCGAAAAATATACCAATAGTACCGCAATCGACAATACCAATGATGAAATCTATAAATTCACCGAAGAATCAAGAAGTGAAGCAAGCGCAAGAAAAGGTTTCTCTTGTAGTAATCCACACACACAACTAAAATTTCAACTAATTCATTGTTGTTCAATGTAAGGAAGCAATAATTAAACTTTCAGTGGAAACTCGGTGAACATCGTCTGATTACCCAGTTTTATAGGAAAGGATGAGTTGGCCAGCTCAACGGCAGCGATAATATAGTTCTTTAAGAAGCCCTAGACTATTCAGCTCCTTGAAACGTTACTTGACTTTAGAGGAACACCTCAGGTCTTGAAATACTAGCAACACATACATACATTCCACAAAAGAATTTAGAGGTATAACAGAAAGCGAACAGATAAAATAGCTTCTATTTTTAGGTAAAAGAGAACTAAGCAACGTGGGAGAAGTCAACGCGAGGCACCTACTTCTAAGATTCCACCTTAAGTTACTTGGCAAAGTCGAATCGGCAGAATAAAAGCAGTACATATCCTTTGCGAGTACTCAGCAGTCAGTCAGTTGAGACAGGATATCTTCCACGGTACCCAATATCCTATTCTGAAAGATATTGATAATAAACCCTGTACGACCCCTTTTCAACCAACAAACCTGTTTCAGTAAATCAAATCAATTTTTGTTTATTTTTCCCCATCATGGAAGAGTAAAACATTTGATAAGCAGATATCTTAAGGCAAATCTAAGCAAACTCCACACTAGTTGAATATCATTTCGCAATATATTCTCTCACCACAATGAAATGCAGAAATCTACCTGAATTTATGCACTATGCGAAGCGATTGTATGCTTTTCTATTACAAAGCTGTCAACCGCCATGAAACAGCTTTAAAAATCTAAGCCAAAGTGCATGAAAGCAATTCCAGATACGAAAAAATATGGCAATCAGCAGCAAAGATAGTGCGGACATAAAAACGTACAACAACTTCAGCTAGAAAAGGCAAGGACCGGCTTGTGTAGAGAACACAGCATGAGACATGAAAGACTACAGCTATTTTTATCTAAGTATGTATGTGTGTGTCGGTGTTTGTACACGTAGTAGAGTCGTACGAGCATAAAATTGTCATTAACAAGTGCAATCAGATGGCGGCGAACAGCGGTAAAACACCGGTAGGAGACGAAGGCTAACAACGATAAATAGCGGAAACAACATAAACAGCAGCAACAGCAAGGGTCATAACTAATACCACTAACGGCGCATGCAGCAACAGGTAACCGGAAGCTACATGCATAAAGGCAAAAGCTGCTGATTCATGCGCGCATAAACATGAACACGAGCGAACACACACACACGCACGCGTACAAGCGCAGATTTACAACGAAGAAAGCTTAGAGTATGAAATCAAACACAATTTAAAAGCAAGAAATATAAAAATCATTTATATGTGTATGTGTGTGTGTGTGTGATGTCATGCCATCGACAGCAGTGAAACTTGTTGAGCTCCGGCATGGCCATTTAATGGCAGCGTTGACAGCTCTGTCACTAATGTCCCATCGTAATGACGCAGCTAAAAGGCGACATCGATGTGCGCTTACAGTGCTTGAATCAGCACATTAAATTTTACAAATAACGAGCTAAGGCAGCGCATTTCATTGGATTTGCTATGCCACGCAGCCAGCGACATTTAACAGGGTGATTCATATAATGCTTTGGCAAAAATGTGTGCTAAATGAAAGTCTAAATCTTTGTGTAATTTTGGCAGATTTGGGAAACAAGTTGCTACCCATCGGAAAAAGGACTATAGTCGGCATAGTGGAGTTTTAACATAGTAATAAATTCAATATACACATAGAATGTTTAAAAAGAAATCATTATTCTTCGAAAATAGTTTCCTTATGTGGTTTGGAAAGTAAATAGTTTAAGCGAGAATAACGGGTTTGATCGGTGAATACCAATTAACCAAACGCTTCTAAGTTCCGACTTCACATTGACTGGTATCTCTACAGGCAACTACTATTGGGCAAGAAACATATACCTTGGGTATATAACTCACATCGATAATTTACGAATGCCCTAAACACAGCTCTTCACTACGCATGCTCTACGCAGCGAATCCAGCACAAAACGAAGCTTCCTTTTGTGGAACAAAGAGCTGAGAACTTGCAGACACAAAGTACGGGAATGCTCCAACTGAGCCATGCTGGCAGATATCGAGGAATGCTGCAACGAACATAAATATTTTCTAAATCGCAAATGTAGCGGAGAGTGGACGGCAGCTATAACTGTTAAAGAGATAAGCAGAAAAATGTGGCAACACAGCGAAAATGGAAGAATTAACCGGTCTTAGGCCGAAAATAAGAGTCTGAAGGGCTGAATGGTTGACGTGGCTTGGCGTAATGCTTAACAGCAAATGACGATATCTTTAAAGATTCCCCCTCCGAGAACAAAAAAAGATAGCTTTGAAGTTGTAGATAATTTCGTCTATCTTGGAACCAGCGTAAACACGCAATTGAGAAGCAAAATCCTCTCTCGACAAACAAAACCCAAACTCTATAAGTCACTCATAATACCCGTCCTGCTATATGGTGCAGATGCTTGGACGATGACAACAACTGATGAGTCGACGTTGCGAGTTTTAGAGAGAAAAGTTCTGCGAAAGATTTATGGTCCTTTGCGTGTTGGCCACGGCGAATATCGCATTCGATGGAACGATGAACTGTACGAGATATACGACGACATCGACATAGTTCAGCGAATTAAAAGACAGCGGCTACGCTGGCTAGGTTATGTTGTCCGGATGGACGAAAACACTCCAGCTCTGAAAGTATTCGACGCAATACCCGCCGGGGGAAGCAGAGGAAGAGGAAGACCTCCACTCCGTTGGAAGGATCAAGTGGAGAAGGACCTGGCTTCACTTGGAATATCTAATTGGCGCCAAGAAGAAACGACTGGCGCGCTGTTGTTAACTAGGTTATAATCGCGTAAGCGGTGACTACGCCAATCAAGAAGAAGAAGTTTATACTGATATCTTAAAAATACAGAAAAAAAAAATTTACAAAAAAATATTAAAAATTAAAATAATGAGAGGGGGGGAGAGGCAGGTGTAAAAAAAATGGCGCGTCGTGGTGACAGTGGTCCTGACTCTCCTGGTGGTCTGCAAACAAAAAAAAAAATCAAAAGAAATTCTTAATCAGTAAGGATGCTGTTATAGTCCCTACCTCAGGGAACATGAAAAAACTGCCTGAAAATAAAAATAATTTTTTTCGCTTTTTTTTTTTGAAATTCCTGAATTTTTTTAAAATATTGAAAACAAAGGATTAAGGATTATATAAAGATAAAGGATAAAGGATTATATAAAGAAGATTCACACAAAATTTCAAGTAAATCGGTTGTATAGAACCGGTATTGTGTGGGAAAATGTATTTTCGAGAAAAACGCGTTTACACAAGTGAGAAAAATTTCAGGCAGTCTAAGTCATTTAGTGCGCTAGGTACTGCGTCACTAAAGTAACTGTACCTCTTAAAATAATTTTGATTTTTAAAAATCCTTTGGAGGATATGTTCTTAAGGGTCTAAACTTAAAATACATGTATGAAAAAAAAATCGAATTTTCACAATTCTAGAGTGGAATACCCCCTTAATAAGAATGTCGGCTTAATCTACCACTAGGTTGAGGTACAACTAAGTTATAAGATCGTTTATATCCAAGTATGGAATAAATCTGTACAATTTCAATCAACCGTTACCCAGACATAAAAAATTCCGATATTCTTCTATAAAATTTAATGCAAGAAAATCTTCTTCTCAATTAAAAATACAAAATTTTTTATTCTTTATTTATATTTTTATTATTTTTAATGTCTACAGAAAAATCAAAATCTGAAGCACCCTGTAGATGGGATGCTTAGGCATCAGCAAATGGACAAGCTTATAAACAATACTCATATTTATCTATATATGTAGTACTTATATACATATTTAGTACGCATATTTGCTGGTATTAGTGTGGAATGCGAACGAAACGTGCTCTTGGTATATTTCAGTAATTTTCAATTCATACTTTTATGAAAATTAATTTGCTGCTACCAGCACATATATTCGGAACAAAGTTTTTTCGACACTGCCATTGCTCACTTTTCGCTATCACTGCGTTTGATTGGCAGTGTGGAAATTGTGTCAGTGTGGTATGTATATACATGTGTGTATGTATGTATATAAGCTTGCATAACTGGGCTTGATGATCGTTGATTGACTTTGGTTTATGAATCAATAAACAGTTTTGAAAAAATTTATTTGTCTATGATGATTTTCATTAGGAGTAAAGTGGATTGTCGAGAGTATGCGGAATGGTGAAACAAATATGTCAAGCAGAAATTGATGGTAAATATTTCGTAACGAAAAAATTTGACATGAAATATATGCGCTTATTGAATGTACGAATGTAGCAAAATATGAATGTGCGAAAAATATTTGAAGACTTACCGATATTTATATTATATATGAAGAAGCCAAGACCAAGTTTTAAGCCTGAAACGAGAAAGAAAACTTTAAAACAAACAAAATATTTAAAAGTCGAAAAATATACATCTAAAATATTACACAATATCGACTACAAAATTGCTGATCAAAATTCACTTTCAACAATTTTCCGCCAATAATAATAAGGAAATTAGAACAACTCTTGAACTGCAAAAGCGTTTCATATTCTTTGCCGTGATTTTCCAATCCGCTTTTAAACTTTTTCCATGCATTTTAAATGCTGCCGCCATCTTCATATTGTGCATAAGCACCACATATATAACGCACTTTGCGTTTGCCACGCCGCACCACACATTCAAGGCACGTTCTCTGCATAATATAAAAAATCTTTCCTTTGCACGGCTGCATCTGCTTTTCCATTTCGAACAACAGATTCCCGGAAGTGTTGGTAAGCCTGTGAGTCAGTTAGCAGCTGCGGTGCACACACAGTTATATTCGTATTTTTATGAGAAAGGGAGGTAGAGAGTAAGGGCATTGTGGCAATGACAGCTACAGTTGACACATGTGGCAAATACAAAACGCTTATACCTGATGGTGCAATGATATGGCTAAAGATATGTGAATATCATAGGAATATGGAAATAAAAGTGCAAATGAAACCATGAAAGTATGTAAGGAGACAATAAAATAGAGTAACTATGGGAAAAAAAGCGAAAAGTAAACATTTGGCAGAGAGTTTAAAGCCAATGAAACGTCGAACAATTTTCAATAAGTACACAGATTTTGAAAAATACATAATATGAGGAGGTTGACAAGCTGGCCGACACGGATAAAAGGGGGAAAAATGCCGCGTCTGAAGGTTTCAAGACCGGAGCATACTTGTAGAACCCGCAGAGGTGATGTAGTAACCGATGCCCAGAGCATACTATAATTATGGAGCGAACACTTCTACAGCCTGCTAAATGGCAGTGAAAGCATAACGCCAGAAGAAAGCGAACCCGATTACCCATTCGATGACGATGGAACAGACCGTTCGTTGCCCGACCATGAAGAAGTTTGAATAGCAATTACCTGTCTGAAGAACAACAAAGTGGCGGGGTGGCCAATAGCTTGCCGGCCGAGCTGTTCAAACACCGGGGCGACGAACTGATAAGAAACATGTGTCAGCTTCTTTGTAAAATATGGTCGAACTAAAGCATTCCCAACGACTGTAATTTAAGTGTGCTCTGCCCAATCCATAGAGAAGGAAGACCCCATAAACTGCACCAATTACTTATCCCTTAAGCATCTCATATAAGGTCCTATCGAGCGTATTGTGTAAAAGACTAAATCCCAACGTCAACAAACTGATTGGATATCAGTGTGGCTTTAGACCAGACAAGATATTAACCATGCGCCAAATCTTGGAAAAGACCCGTGAAAAGAGAATCGACAAACGATCTGAAAGTTGCTTTTGACAGCACGAAAAAGAGCTGCTTTTATGCCGCGATGACGCAATTTGATATCCCCGCCAAACCCATAGGACTGTGTAAACTGACGTTGAGCAATAGCAGAAGCTCTGTCAGGATCAGAAAGGACCTCTCCGAGCCATTAAATACCAATAATTCGAGCTGCAGAACTTAATCTAGCAGGTACAATCTTCTATAAGCGTGCATAGATGTTGCTTTCTTCAGAATGAATAACGCAGGGAAGCAAATGCAAGGCTTGCAATTGGCTTGCAATGCCTTCGGATTTGCATCAATTGTCAGAAGTATGTCCGATGGCTGATGACAAATGCATATTTGATACATTTCAGACGACAACTGTCAATCGATTGTCAGAAAGCAGTTATTATATGACAACTGTGAAACCGTTGTCAAATGAGGTCTGCCAAAGCGTTATCAAGTGACATTTTTTCACCCCTTACCCCAGGAGCTGCCACTCCTAATTTAAGTTTTGAGACCAAACCATGACTATCAAAAAAAAAAAAACAAAAAAAAACTCAACTTTAAAGCCACATAGAAATATATATCAGTAAATAATTTTTTGAATGTTAAACTGCCACAGTGGTTGGAAGTAAGAATCGAAAAGCTCCAAATTAAAAACTATAAAGTTTTAAATAAACAGTAAGTCCATAACTACAGTTCTGCAACTAAAAATCGATAAGCTCTTTTTTTCTTTACTGCTTTCTCTCATTCTCTTTCTTTCAATGCGAAAAGCATACTTGAAACTTCATCCGAAGCGTAAAGGCAATTAAATCGAGTTGGCATGTAAGTCAGAGCGTTCTCATGAACTTAGAAGATGTGCAGCAAAACGACGAAGCCAAATTGCCAATTACACAGAAAATGAAAGTGCAGAAAATGTGTTGTGAAAGCCCATCAGGCTGTAGTTGACGACAGCAATGTTTTGAATTTGTTTCTTGTTGTTTTTTTTTTTTTGCAATTTTTTGGAATTTCCACACTTGCCACAGTGTAATTTTTCTTGTGTGCAATTGGTTCTACTCTGATTATGCTAATTGCAAAAGAATAGTGAACGATTTTGCATTAAGGACTTTTTTGTGTTGTCGGTTTCATTTTTTTAAGAAGGGTATGTGTGTTAAGTGAATGGTAAGATGTACGCGACCTTAAAATTTAAATTGAATGCAACTCTTCTTATTTGAATCAAGCACGTAAGCACAGTTTCAAGATTCTGTTACTAATTGTATTCATTCCAAAGTCCTATATAATTTCATAAATTTTCTGTGGTCATTTTCAATTATTTTTGCACACAAAGAGAACATGTCATAAATTCACCTCTCACCGAATAACACTCCCTTTCATCTTTCAACAAGAGTATATCTATAGTAATATTCCATTCGGCATAGGACGATTAAACCCCTCGAAGACATAAAGACAGTATTGCGGCGACTGAAGTCTCGACGAGTTTTTTAGTTGATTAGCTACACTTCATGATACACCAATACCCGCAACAACCGGTTCTACGTTACCGTAATTAACCAGTTTATCCGGCCAAGGCAGTACTACGATTCTAACAACGTTTGGATCGGTAAGTTTTAGATTACTGGTGCAGAGTTGCTCTTTATTCACCTGACTCGTGCTGACATTGAGCTATACGGGCCCAGAGGAATTTTTCCGCTGCGTCTGCGTCAAAAAGTTCCATCCAAATTCCACCTCGGTTAAGTGTAATACATGCAATGTGTAGAGACATGGATAGCTGAGAAGTGGTTTGCTAAATTTTAAGAAGACGAAATGAGCATCAAAGGCAGTGAACGCAATGGACGCCCAAAAAAGGCTGTTATCGAAGTATACATCAAAAAAGTCCAAAAAATAATTTTGGATGACCGTAAAGTGAAGTCGTTCGACTGAAGTGTACATCATACCACTCGCCAAAGAGCGGCCGTATTTGAAGAAAAAACGAGTGCTGTTTCACCAAGATAATCCACCGCGTCACAAGTCGGTAAAAACGATGACAAAAATCAACGGACTAGGGTAGGGAGTGCTTCCAAATCCACTGTATTCCTTAGATCTGGCCCGACCAAATATTTCCTGTTCTCAAATTAAAAAGTATGCTCGCTGGGGAGGAATTTTTCAGCGCAACAGTAATATAACCGAATTTCTAATGGAACCTCGAGAGTTTGCATATCGATCGTTGAGAATGGGATCTGCTGAGTTCTACCCTAAATATTTTACTAATTTATCTATTGCAAAGTCCATGAATAACTCGAACAATTTTGATCTCAAAGAGCTCAATAGTTACCTTATTGGGTGTTGGATGCTAAGATGCTCACGCTTCGACCCCATAAAACGAATGTACTTATGACAGAAGAAATTTGTTTCTCGACCTGAAGGGATTTTATTCCTTAATTTCTTACTCAAAACATAAAATAACAAAGCTTTGAATTACAAAACTACGTTTGCTTTGTATCTTACAAAACTACGTCGTCTTTGTGTATTTTTTTGTACGAAAAGGGCAGACAATTCCGGTTTATGATAATCGGCAGTGACAGGAGAGCCGGGGAACTAAAGGGCCAACTTGAGTTTGCTTCACAAGACATTTGGTGGCTTTGCTTTTTCTTCTCAACAGTAGAATATTCTGCTATACTCTACCCAAAAACAGTAGTATAGTTCCTCCACTAGCTGAAATATTGATAGAGTACACAAAAATCTCAATATTGTCTCTCTCCAGCCGCACATTTATCGGTTCGTCCTTCGGTTAACAAATTTACCTATTCATTCAACTATTTGCTATTTCTAGGTAAATTTTCTATAAATTTGTGTATTTTTCTATATTTGTGTATTTACGAATATCTTCTATACTTGCAATTTCTAACGGTTTTCTATAACTTGCTTCACATTTTATCGCATTTCTCCTTCACCTACATTCCGCTTTTATTATAGTTTTATCAAGCCAAGCGCAAAGCAATGATTTTCAGATCATTGATTCGTTTGCTGTGCAAATTTTATTCAACAATAAAAATGCTAGAAACACAACATGTAAACAACAGAACAACAAATACAACGAACTTAGACGACAAGCAGCAATCAGCATCGTACAAGTTACTGGATTTGCCCTGGCAAACGTTGTGCGATAACAATGCGTGCAACAGCAAAGCTTAAATGGCTTTAAATCGTTCCACAAAGAATGCTCTAACTGTGCTGTGTGTACAAGCGAGAAGAAGTGAAAAAGTCTCCAACGTACAACCGATTCATAATTGGCAGACAGAGTGAGCAACTGACCTACGTGCTACATGTGTTGGCCGCGGTACATATCGATTGACCGTGTCCACGCGACGGGCGGTCACCGTTCCGGTACATTTGCGCAACACAACAACAAAATCAAAACAACAACGTTAATCTGCAAATAAAAAGTGTGTGCGTTTGCACTCCACTCTTGCAATCAGCCTTGTTGAAATTGCTGAACCAGCTCAAGCAACTTCCTCGCGAAGGGCAACTGCTCGAGTTTACCCTTCTGTACGTAGGAATATCATGCTTACTCAACTATTTTCTTTGCAACAAATACGAGTATTTCATCCTTTCTTTTTAATACTTGTCCTTTTGCTGCATTTCAGCGCTGTGTATATTTCACTTTATCAGCGGCAAATATAAACAGCTGAGACGATTGAATTGAGACGCACTCAGTGTGTGCTCAGCTCATCTCAGATCGACGCCTTGGGCTGAATGCTTGGCACGCGTTCTTGCGAATGCTGTTCACACTGTAGAGTTGTAGAGTTTATCGTTGAGTAAAGGTCAACTTGGGTGTTCATTTATCCAAATAAAGATACATATATGCGCTATATACATATATAGATGTAAATGTTATGGTGACAAGTGATTTCTTTTAATAAAAATGTAAGCACTCAAATTGGCCTTAAGTGAGTCATAAGTGTGAGCGAAAGGTTATTTTAGCAGTGTATAGTCAGATAGAGTGTGTTTTTAGTTGTGTACTCAACGTCAGAATTCATTGAATTCACATGAATCACTACTTGAAACTCTAGAAATGTCCTCTTTGCACCTATTACTCCAATAACCCTCTTTACCTAATAGAAAATGTCGTTATAGCTCTTCGGTACAAAAACTTTTTGTAAATGTTTTGAGGCTCTTTATCCATGAAACGAACTTCTTCTAGAGGCGGCAATGAGCCTTTTTACAGATGCATCAAATCTTGCGGGTTGGTGGAGGAGTACAATGTCGGGAACTTTCTATCAACCCCAATTTTAGGCTTCTTAACCACTGCACCGTTTTCCAAGTAGATGTAGCTTCCATAAAGGTAGAAATCGATATACTATCCACTCCGATATTAGGTCAGCGATATTAGCCTCGAGTTCGCTGATTGTGCTGTCAAGACTGGTGGAGGGGTGTCTAGACTACTTATCTCTAGCATCAAGTTACTATAGGACTAGACTGGTAAGGGTTCCTTGCTACAGCCGTAGAGCCGTGTAGGATACTGTAAGGCTAATGAGCTTGCTAGCACAGATTACTCAATTACTACGGAACGAGAACGGATAGGAGCTGTGTTGGCTTCCTATATTTTAAAATTGGACTTTTGGACCTCGGACCAGCTCAGCAAGCGCTGGCCAAATATTAGCAGCTGTGCAGTGGAAAGGTCCTCCTGGCTCAGGGTAAATCGTAAGCTGATCCAGAAAACTTTTCGCTCTTAGCAAGCATCACCTTTCAATGGTTGTAGGAGTCCTAACTGGACACTGTCTGATCGGTATTCATGCAGTGAGGTTGAATATCTTACCGGATGCCAGTTGCATCAGCTGTTTGGAGAAGGACGAGTTAGAATTATTCAGAACTTTGCACTTAATCAATTGGCCTTTGTACTTTAAAGATAATACTTTTCTAAAAATAATGAGTTCTGATGTCATAAGTGCGTAAAATTGGGCCAATAATGACCGTAGCCTTATATCTTCTTCTTATAATTATTATTGTGGCTCCTTCAGAAGCATAGGGCCTCAGCAAACTGTCTCCATTGATTATATTGTTTTCATAGAGACTTCGGTCCACTGTAAGTTATCCACATTTACTCAAGTTAATTTCCAAGCCTACTTTCCGGGTACTTAGAGCTTCCACGCTTTCCGATGTCATGTCTATTCCACTCTAGTTCTTATTCGTTCTTTCCGCAAAGTTTGCCCAGCCCCTTTTATGCACTTAAACGCGTTCAGTTTTTGGCATCATGAGCAAAGTTCAGTATTTTGGATTGTGTTTGGTCGGCAATAAATTAACTCCATATACCTAATATAAAATTTTCGAATTTGTGGTCGACTTAATACCGTCTGGTAATAGTATGGCATAATGTCAGAAATAAATAAAATCGTTCATTGGAAGCGGAATTTAAATATAAAACAATCCCGACATCAGGCAGGTATGTATTCGCTCCGATGGCACAGCTGCTATACATACCTTGACCCCGCTGACAGTGAACTTACAGGAAAGGGCAATCTTACCTAGAAGCCATTGGGTTTTTCCCCTGTCCCTGTTCCCTGGGGTCATGGAACTACTAACTCTGAGTATTGCTCACATGACCGCAACGATGGGTCACCTAACTTTACACTGTCCCATTGGCACAATTGCCGCAACTTGCTAAAGTTGCAAGGAGGAGGATTAAGTGGAAATATCTAAGCACTTTCTCTTTCACTGTCCAACTTTCGTCAAACTATAGTTGAAGCATCTTGGTCATCATACTTTCTACGAGCCTGGCAAATTGGCAGGAGCTGGCTAAAAAATTTGTGGTTGACCCTAAACACTTTGTAATTATGCGACGGTTTTTTTTATGCTATTGGGTGCTGAATTACGTTTCTCCTGTTTTTTAATGAAAATAAAATTTTATTGTAAGGAAATGTTTAAAAATGAATTATTCTAAGTATTGTCCATCGCTAGTCACAACATTTTCGCTCCTTTCTGGAAAAAGCTCGAATGTCATTAAAACTGTTCATCTTGTGATGGTATCCAAGACTAAAGCCACTTTTCGATATCGTCTTGAGAATGGAACCGCTTCTGCGTCATGGAATGGAATAAATAATAATCGGACGGTGCAACATCTGGAGAATACAGCGGGTGGTGTAGGATTTCCTTTTTAAGCGTTTTCAGCTAGGTTCGAATAGGTTTGGCCACGTGAGGCTGAATAGAATCACTTTTTGAAGCATTTCCTGGTATAGAGTCTAACCTTACAGTATTTGGAGACAATAATTACGAAGAAAGTTCTTCCAATTAAAAAAAAAAAATTAAAGTAATTTTCTCTCTGAAAAGGTTTCAATACAATTACTATACATAATTCTTACTTAAAGTAAGCATGGAGTAATTGATTCATAACTCAACGCACTCTACCATATGTTTATAAAAGGTTAGCGCTATTTATCTACACTGCCACAGGAGACGAAGGCACATCTTTTTGCAAATCTTTGCTCAAGCATGGTATATAATGGTGTACTAAAGAAATTAGTAAATAAGCCTGTGGGTGTTTCACATAAAAGCAACATACTCATTCATAACAACAACACATAAAAATATGTATATATACAACAACAACCATCAATGGGGTACAGAGTACAGAAGAGAGCGGGGCAGGTGCACTTCTGTGGCTTAACGCTCTTTATCCGCTGGTGTATTTGCTTACACGCCCATAAATATACAAATGGCATGAATGAATACGAATCAATGTATACAGGAAGCACCAGAAAGGGTTGAAAAGAAAAAAAAAGAAACGCACAGCAACATATACATGCATAGGCAGGAATATTACACGCACACATTATGACAAATGCAAATTAATTTATTTCGCTTTTTTTACACATGTGGTCACCCTCAGGGCTATCACTGCACCTTTCGCTTTCACATGTGTGAAAAATGTATCGTTACATCTATATACATATATGTATATGTATTTGTTTAGGTACAGGCGCAAAGCTTAACTGTAATAAATCCATGCTTCCGCTTGAATGCCAGCACTGGCGCCGGCAATGAACAACGTAAACAGCAGGACACAAAACGGAAGTATAAGCGGCGTATTAAAAACAACAAAAGCAACAACAACGCGTTATAAATGCGTATAAAACAGTAAGCAGGTTAAAAATACAAAAGACTTGTGTATTAACGGCGGAAAAAACTAATTCCCTAATTGCGAGGAATAAGCGAGAAAACTCGCTTCCGTTCTTGCATGCTGTCGGTAATCCCGTTACATGCTGTGAAGATGTTTTCGCCTCACGCTGCCACCCACAAGTCGTGCGTGCGAGCAGATTGGAATAATTTAGCATATGCAATTGGCACGCATATGCGTGTGACACCCACAAACTCACACACAAACACATTCAAAGACATACTGACACACTTGCACAATACAATATGCATACAAGTGCGGGTTTGATTTGGCGCGTGGCATTTATTATGCATGTATGCCTTGCTGGTGTCTCAAAACTCGTGTTAACACCCGAAAACAAAAACAAAAGAAATACAAATTCTGAAAAACAACAACAGAAATCATCGTTAAGGCGAAATTTTTGCGCTGGCATTGTGTTTCATTAAAAATCGGAACATGCTTGTGGACTGTTGGTTCTTGACACCGGCTTAAAGTCGAAACACACACATGTCAAATTGCTTGTCATGTGTGAAATCGCTTGCTGACAACTGAATTCATATGCATCATACATACACATATGCATGTTTATAACAAAAGCATGCCACATGTTTGGAAACACGTGTAAGTGTCGTCGCTTCTGTGCCACAAGTTGTACTCGTTGATTGGTTTACAGAGAATTATCAGCATCCTCACTTACAGAGATTGGAATATGCATGCAGTATAATTGAACTTTTGGCAGCGCATGTAGCGTATGGAGGTCATAAATTGAAAACAGACATCTTACATAAACACGAGGTTATTACAATTTTCGTGTTTAACTTTAAACTCTATTTACGAAATTAAGTTTCAAACAGTATAATGAATGAGTTCAAAACATAAACTCGAGTTTATTGCTAGCTCTAGAGTTTAATTTTTGACTACATTTATATATTTAAGAATTTTGTAAGTCATAAAATGAAAGCATAAACTCGAGTTTATTACTAATTTTGGAGTTTAACTTTAAACTCTACTTTAAAAAATATATTGATGCAGTAGTACTAAAATTTTTGTGGAAGTCACAGGTTCAAAACATAAACTCGAGTTTATTACTAACTCTAGTGTTTAAAATTCTGCTCTGCTTACAAAAATATTCAAGCATTATAGTTAAAGTAAATTTGGCATTCATAAGTTTAAAGCATAAACTCGAGTTTATTTCTAACTACAGTGTTTAACTTTACACTATACTTGCAAGATTATGTTCATATAGTGTAACTGAAGTATTTTGGATGTGTTAAGTTTAAAGCATAAACTCGAGTTTATTACTAATTTTGGAGTTTAACTTTAAACTCTTCTTTAAAAAATATATTCATGCAGTATAACTAATATTGGCGTATAATTGGTGTACTTTGTAAGTCATAAAATGAAAGTATAAACTCGACTTTATTACTAATTTTGGAGTTTAACTTTAAACTCTACTCTAAAAAATATATTGATGCACCAGTACTAAAATTTTGGTGGGAGTCATGGGTCCAAAACATAAACTTGTGTTAATTGCCAACTCTAGTACTTAACTTTAAGCTCTACTTACAGAAAATATTCATGCGGTATAATGAAAATTATTTTAGAAATCAAAATTTTAAAGCATAAACATGAATGTATTACAAATTACAGTGATTAACTTTAAACTCCAAGTGCATCACAAACATTTATGCACGAAATACAAACATAATTGTATTGATAAAGTATTACGCAATAAACTCGAGTTTATTGTTGGGTTTAATTTTGAATATACTTTAAATTTTCACAAACTCAGAGCTAAAGAAAAATATTTTGTAACATTTTGTAGCAATTCAATTTTCTTTTTTCAAACTTGCTTGAACTATTACAAATTTTAGTGTTTACGGAAATACAAATCTTTATATAATTGTGTTGACGATTTTGACTATCAAATTCAGTTTTTTTTTTTAAACTCAGTGTTTATTAATTCCGTTGAAAAATCAAAATTTTTTCTCTCAAATCCTAAAGTCGAGTTTATTTCCGATGGCAAAATTTAGTTTTTTAAACTCAAATAGAAACCAAACTTGTAGTGTTACCAGAAGTATAACACTTAAAGCAGAGTTTTGGCTCTTTATATCCTGAACAGGGTATATTTAGTTTGTCACGAAGTTTGTAGCACCCAGAAGGAAGCGTCAGAGACTCTATAAAGTATATAGTATTATATATAAATGATCAGTATGTTGAGCTGAGTTGATTTAGCCTTGTCCGTCTGTCACTCTGTTTGTATATATACGAACTAGTGCCTCAGTTTTTAAGTTATCGTTTTGTAATTTTGCAAACGGTATTTTCACTTCAAGAAGCTGCTCATTTGTTGAAACTGCCGACCTCGGATCGCTATTACATATAGCTGTCATACAAACTGAGCGATCGGAATCAAATTCTTGTATGAAAAACTTTCACATGTATTTTCACAAAAGTTGTCACAGTTAATTTTTTAAAGCCCGAAGAAATTGTTCAGATTGTTTCATTTTAGCGTATAGCTTCCATACAAGCTTAACACATAGTTACTAAAAGAAATGCAAATGTGAAGGGTATAATAAGGTTTTTTCTTATCAAGGCATAACTCATTCGAAGAACCCTTTCTTTGACACCCTTCAACTACAAAATGTGATTAAGATGGCGCCCCTAATAATTGCAATAAACATTCACGATTGCTGGAAACATGTTACCTCGATAATAAACCTTAATCTTCCTGCCAACGCATAAATCTACTAACTAACTGTTTCGTTGACAAATAAAAGGTGCATAGCTAGCACTTGCAACAACAATGGAAATGCACTCGCTTGCTGGGGAAAAAGTTAGGTACTCGCATACATAACGTAAGTAACAATGAAATCGCGCCTGCAACAGCGGAAAATAAAGTGTAATGAGCATTAAGTTGAAAGCGTAAATAAAAAGTAAAAGACAGCAGCAAATGCACATGTGAGTACAATGGTCATGCAAGCGTATAAAATATACATAAATGCACTGGGCGGAGCCACTGGGTGACCGTCAGGCGGCAAGCAGTCGTCATGCGTGCAACAAAGTTTTATTTTACACGCTTTTGGCATTCAGGGATTGTTGTCAGCTTTGCAACAAATTAAAATTAATCTGGCGGATTGCGAAAAGGATAGCAGAGAGCGCGTGTAGACGACAACTTAGTGGAGAATGTAGGAAGGTAGAAGAGAAGTATTAGGATGGAAGTGTGGTTGGGTAAGGAAAAAATTAATAATACCTTAATAAAAACGCTTTATAACGCCGAAAAATACTAGAGAGTATTGAGTCATAAATTCGTGTTTAAGTCTTAACATTTATCTACAACAATTTTCTGTCAGTTTAAATGAATATTTTTCATATACATAATCATGTAGTAATAATGTCAGTCAACATGAATGAATATAACACCATAAACACCGAAAAACATGGAGGAATTGAAAAAATTACGAGAAATTTTATATAGAAGTTCTTGATCGGCACAACCTGGGCGTTCTCTCCCTCTCCCATGCAATGGTGCTGGACGGCTATTGTAAGACCAATTCTGTTCTGTGGTGAACACATACGGGAAGCCAACGGAAGAGGGTCAGAAGCTCGCTGCGCAACAGCAGCTTTAAGAACCTGCCACCTATAGACCTCTTAACTGAAAAACTCGCAGCAATATCGGCGGGACAGCTAACGGCTGAAGGGGAACTTACATATAGAACCTTTTGGCATAGCTCGGTGTGTAATGGTGGTTGAGAAAACACCTACTACATGATCTCACTTTTCTACTGGGAAGGAGGTTCAAAGTAAAAAATTTAAAAATATGGCTGGTGTAAAGATAGCCACTGCACACTAAAGAGCTATACGGATGGCTCGAAAGTGGACGATGGAGTTGGTGCGCGAATATACCTGTACTATCCAGAGTTAGGCATAAGGCAATATGTTCAGTTGCCGGACTATTACAGTATATTTCCACCTGAGGTCTTTACTATTGCCCACCAGCTGGTCTCTAATGCACCTGCCAAGCAGCAATCCAGGCAGTAACCTCGTATTGCATAACAGTCGGAAGTGTCTTGATAAGCAACATATCGGAAGTACATAAAATTTCTATTGGCACTCGATAGGAGAAACTGTATAAACATGACGAGAATACAAACTAGTCACTCATAAAACGAGATGACTGCAGAAAATGTCTAGAACAGGACACCAAGAATACAATGGAGGATCTTTCGTGTACTTGCTCTGTATTGACAAGAAGCATTTGAGGTCCCCAAGATATCAGTAAGAGGCTACATAGTCTGTCAAAGTTCGCGTCAAGCACAGGCATCCTACAGGATGACTACTCTACTTGGACCTAGCAACTTAACTCCATCTGACATCATAAAGGACAAAAACTGGCCTGAATGCATTCTCATATATTAAATACCATATAATAAGTATCAAAATAGTTTGAGTACTGTGAATACTTCTCCAAAAATATCAACGAATTTGGAGGAGCTAAAGGAAAATTTAAGGAATTCTAAAGGTATAATAAGCCTTTACTTTCTTTATAAAGCCAACAAAGATCTTAAAGTGAGCTATATGTGGACCACAAACTTGAGTTTAAGATTTATTTTTTTAAACAAAGAAAAATCCGATTTTAATGACATTAAATGCATTTGCATAAACTCCAAAGAAGATGGGGGGAGTTAAAAAAAATTATAAGAAATTTTTAATAAATATTAAGTTTTATTTTTAATTTCAAGCCTAAAAAGTCGATAGTACATTATTACTGGGCCATAAATTCGAGTTTAAGATTTTTAAAACGCCAGTACTTATTAGTTTTTATAGAATTTTCTTAAAATATAGGAAGAGAAATTAGCAAAGCAGAAAAGGTAAACTATTTATTCTCATTGTAATGGCAGAAAATATTCCATAAAACAGTTTGAGCGCGACTTGAACGTCTAATAAACAATCAAGTTCCTTCTGGTTACTTGGACAAGACTTTCGTAGGAACTCTATGTACTGAGACACACCTCTCGAAATCTGCTTTGAATCGACTTGATACATAACAATTTTATTAAATATAAAAATTAGTAAATATTGTTTAATAATCACAAAAAAATCATATATTAGAATAATCTCGAACGTATATGCGGTTATTTTTAAATATGTTACACCATGGCGTATGAGTAACCTCCACAAACCATAATAGTAGGATAAGAACTAAGGAATACTTTAAAGCACAGAATTAAATATAAATTAAAGGTTTTATATAAAACTATGAATATATTTATAGAAACTTTAAATCTATTCCGATGCCCCCAAAAAACACCCTAAAACTATGCAAAAGAAAACGTTTCGACTAACAACAAATGAAAAATACTCCCAATAGCCTTGACAGCTGTGTGCTCCAGCTYTGGCGAAAAGTAGAGCTCGAGAAAAGTGAAAGCGTCCGAAAGTGTGCCAGTATACGAGAAAGCAGAAAGTAAAATGCTCACACAAAGTTCTCTAAATTAGGTTGCAAGTGCACTCAAGTAGTGAACACAAAGCAATCCGAGTGTGCTGCCAGATGACAAACTGTCTGAGTCAAAACGCCAAATTGAGTGGTAGCAGCTGTTGCTGAGCTTACAGCAAAGACCGCTTTGCTGCATAGCATTTTGTTGTTGTTGCAACTGCAACTAGTTCTTACGCAACGACGTCGAAAGTGAACGTTTTTTGTTTTTTTTTTCGTTTTGTTTTCACTTTTATGCCATAAACTGTGTGCTTTGTATTTGCTGTTGTTGTCGTTGCGCTCTTTTTTTATATTACTTGCATTTGTTGTGTTGTTATTAAGTTTTTTTGCTATTATTTTGTTTGTTGCACATGTAGTACATACAAAATTTGATGCTGCTGCATTGCAATATGGGTCAAGTATTCTTGTTGCATGACCGCCTCCGCTGTCATTTCAACTTCAACTTTTACTGTGTCTGTTGTAAGTGCACGCATATACGCACAGATTAGCACAAATATATTTTGCTCTTCCCTCGAACAAAATATTGACGACTTCCAGGCATGCAACATTGGGTTGCGACGTAAAATTCAGAGCATTTGTAGCTCTTAAGCAGAGATTAGCTCGGCTGTCATAATCGAAATGTGCGTGTGGCTCATTCAGTTCTCAGTTTATAGGGCGCTCGAAGCGAAAATTTTCAATTAGCACATTTGCAACTTAGTTTATCTGGAAGTTGTAGCAGTTCTTCTTCTTAAATCGCTGCAACCACACAACTCAGGTAATTTTTTTAAATACTTATTGCTTATTGGAATTTCTTTTTTACTCTCTTTTACCTGAGACGTTTCAGTTTAAAGGAGTTGATTTAATTTTTGTTTGGTAGGGAACTATCTTTCTAGATATAAGCTTAATACTAGCCATAAGACAAGGAATTGATCCTAAAATCCCGGGAGACGCAGGTGTGGTGTGAAAAGTTTTCTTGTATCCAAACAAAATCACTGAAATGTAAAGTTGGATAATTTCCACGGCCATAAAATGATGTTATTCAAAATCAAAAATTTAAATTCTAGAAGTACGACAGTTTTGAAGCAATTTTTTCAATTCTGTACGTACATCCGAGTGAAATCTTGTAAAAGATCCGTGAAAAGAAGATCTTCGTCTATTTTAAAGCCGCTTTAGACAGCATGAAAGCTACCGTTGGGCAACGTCAAAAGCTACGTTAGGATCGAAAGGACCTCTCCAAACCGTTCGAAATCAAACAAGGTTTTAGACAAGGCTACTCTCTACCGTGCAACTTCTTTAATCTGCTGCTGAAGAAAGTAATTCGAGCGGCAGAGTCAAATAGGAAATGTATAATCTTTATAACAGTGTACAGCTGCTAGCGAGAGAAAGATGAGATGTATGAGATATACGACGATATTGAGATCTGTTGAGTCATGTTGTCTGAATGGAAAAAAAATACTCTAGCTTTGAAGGTTTCACATCCGCCGGTGGAAGCGGAGGAAGAGGAAATCCACCAAATTAACAGAGAGATCAGGTAGAGCAGGACCTGGCTGCACACGCTAGTCGGATTGTCGCCTGATGGCGGAAAAAATAGCGCGCTGTTGTTAACTCGGCGATGAGGAAGAAGAAGAAATGAACTCAGATTTTGAATTGTTGCAGTGATATCTTTCTCAAGTACCACTGGTTATCTTAATAAAGATTGGTAAATGGCATGGGATCTCATTTAAGCCATACATTGATCTGATTATCTATGGCTCGATTTCAAACTTGAATTATCGGAATGGCATCCGTTACCATCTATTATGAATTATATCATTGTGAGAGAAGAAACTTTGGTTATTGTGAAAAAAGTGTATAAAAAGGAATTTCGCGTTTCTCTAAAAGAGAGAATGTGAAATGAGCACCGAAGACAGTGAATGGAGTGGTCGCCTTAAAGAGTTTGTTACCGACAAAAATGTCAAAAAAGTTAAAAAAAAAATTATTTTGAACGAACGCAAAGTGAAGTTGTCCGAGATAGTAGGCACTCCTATGTTATCAACTGAACGTGAACATCATGTCACTCATTAATATTTGTGTATAACAAAGCACTGTGCAAAATGGATGCCGCGCGAGCTCACTTTTGACCAAAAACAACGACGAGCTGATGATTCGGAACAGTCTTTAGAGATGCTCAAACATAGTACAGCGAGTTTCTACGTCGGTTTGTGACAATTGATGTAACATAAGCTCAATCATTTAACTCCGAAGTCCATTTGACAGTCATTTATGTGTTTACTGCCTGCTACAATGAATTGAAAAACGCAACAGTTATCAAGGTTATGGTGCCTCTATTTCGGGATGCAAATAGAAAAAATTTTATTGGCTACTTTGAAAAAGGAAGCGACTATTAGCAGCATTAATGGAGCGTTTGAAAGATAAAATCGCCGAAAACCGGCCAAATTTGACACAAAAACAAAAAGCTACTATTTAATCTCAAAATAATGCAAGCGGGGAAGGAATTTCGTCGAATGAAAAGGTGGTGCCCGATCATTGATAAAAATTAGTTCTACCTATATTGTGAAGTATGATATCTATACTTGCTTTGCTTTATTTTTAAATACGAGGAGGCTTTGAAAGCCGCAGTGTGGAACTAAAGGAATCATGGAACCACCTGATTAAGTTTTAATTCGTCTTTAAGTCTTCTCTAAAAATATCCTAGTTTTGTCATTATTGAGGCTGTCACTTTGCTGACAACTTCCATTCTCACTTTTGCTTCTCTCTGCAATTTTGACTGCTATAGACGGCTTTGATATCTTGTATACAGGTTTCATACTGTCAATATCTTTTGTATATTCTTAGGAAAACATTGATTAATTTTATTGTCAACAGTCCGCTCGCTCTGTTTATTTGTCTGACGTATGCTTTCATGTCTAGCGTCTTGATTCAAATTGGAGCTACTATATATACTGTGTATGCCATATGTCAATTAGTGCACCTTTTGTGAACAAATTGAAAATTTTAACAACAATTTTGCTTAAATTTTGCCTTTTCAATGAAATACGACTACGTACGCATTTGCGTTTTTTATCCACCTTTGTTAATGGCCATAAAATCGAAAAAGTTAAAGCAACAGTGCTTGATTTTCAATGTTGACCATAGAGAAATAACAGTGAAACTCAAGCTTCTTATGAATCGGAATCATTTTGGTTAAGTTTTGGGTATGAAGATGTAATGCTAGACTCGCGCCAAAAGACCTGAATTTTTTGCAACAACGTTAAGTACAGCTCGCAAAGGAGAAGCTTAAGAACATGACTAAGGATCCTACATTCATCGCACACATCATTACTGTTGACGAGACGTGGTTTTATAAATATTTTGTCAAAATAATCTAGCGGCTTTTATTGACTATAAACAGTGTAACAGTTTCAGTATAAACTCACAATTTATCGAATCATACAAGACAAATAATATATAAAATTACATTCATCATTTAATGTAAATATTTTTCAAGGACATCGTTGCATCGTTGGTCGTAGTAACTAAAATGTATTACATTTTCATTGTACTTTTAAGAAGTACCTTGAAAACGCATTAAGTATGATCTGTCAATTTTAAAACCACAAAACGATTCATTTTAATTTCGCATGAAAACAAAAACAAATAAAAAAAAATAAATGAAAAATCTTTGGTCTGACAACTGTCAGTTGCTGCTGCTTACCACAACACACAACGCTTTCGAAAAGTGCACTTAAGCTTTTTGTGGACCGTCAGCTCGGCCGATTTTGGCAATAAAACAAAGATGTCCTGCCAACTCGGTTAGAAAGAACATTGTGTGCATGTATGTGTGTGTTGTCGAGGTTGTGGTCCACTTTCCAATTTACACTGTTTTAATAGCAATTTATGAAATTAAAAATATGTGCATGCATTCAGAATTTTATAATAACGAAAATGTAACAAAAATGATATTGAAGTATACAATTTGTTTTAAGAGCATTACTAGGTTATGCTGACGGTAAGGTGTCTCATTAGTAAAATGTTGTTTAAAAATACTTGTAATTTACTAACTTGAATCTAATATTACAAGGGAGATGGCTGCTAAGCAGTCTTTTCCGTGATTGGATTACAAAACTGTCTATTTTAACTGAAATAGATTCGAAAATGTAAGTAAAAAGATTTCAAAACATCCAGCTAACGATACCAATGGAACTTATAGGAGATAATTTCATTCACTGACCGAGTCCGATATTATGATTGTCTCTGTCGAATCTGACATCAGTATGGTGCGAACACCATCAGTATCTACTAAGCTGCTTTAGGGCTAGACAAACGTCCGCATATTTTGAGCTGAAGTCGAATTACATAGTTTTCCCCAACTAAATTAACAAGAAACGAAAACAGCCCTAAAGGTTTAACATGCTTCGGTGATCTAGGAGCATTAGAAACAATGCTTTTTTGTCTTGTTTGGCCATATCGAGAGAATAGGTTGGTCTCAGTATGGTGCTAAGGAACTCATATTTTTTAAGTAGGTTATCTTCATATATCGAGATTTTGCAACGCTAGCGTTGCAACTAATCAAGCTACCTGGCTGTCTCCTAATCGAAAAGACTACAAACAGATCGATAATCTTGTGATAGATAGAAGACACGACTCTGGACCACTATCTTGTTGCAGCCAAGATACGCACCCGCTTCCGTGCAGCAAAAAAACCCACGTCAACAAACGCAAGGAAGGTTCGACATCGAGAAGCTGCAATCACAACAGACAGCTGAACGATTTACTACACGACTTTTACTCTAGCTCTCTGAGAGCACTCGTCAACAGCACGGTTTAAGGGAACTGTGGGACGGCATTTCAAGCTCCTTACGTACAGCTGCAACCGAAACCATTGGTTTTCCGAGAATGCAAAACAAACAGCTGATACGACGAGGAGTGCCCTGTCACAATGGAGAAAAAACCGACTGGCCACCTCGCAACCTCACAATCGACCACAACACATGTGGGATAGGATAGATATCGAGAGTTGAAGAGGTCAGCGGGACGTATTTGCACGCAGAAAAAGAGAGAGGTCGAAATGCATGAATATGAAATGCTTGACAAGCAAATTTTACAAAAAAATGCGGTGACTAACAGAAGGTTTCAACACTGGAGCATACTCTTGTAGAGGGGACACTTCTCCAGTCTGCTTAATGGCAGTGAAAGTATAACGCCAGGAGAAAGCGAACCCGATTACCTAATCGATGACGGTAGACATTCCATAGTCCGCTCATGAAGAAGTTTCAATAGCAATTAAAAGCCAGAAGAACAACAAAGCGGCGGGCCCGATGGATTGACGGCCGAGTTATGCAAACACGAAAAACTGCTACCTTTATGCCGCTATATCAGAATTTTGTAAGACGAAATATCTACTGTCGTCAAACAAACGGTCGTCGAAGTGAACAGCGTGTCGTCCGAATGGATGAAAACAACGGAGAGGCAGAAGATGGGGACGAGCAAAACCTCTACTCCGTTGGCAAGACCAGGTGTAGAAGGACCTGACTACACTTTAAGTCTCCAATTGGCGCCAAGCAGCAGAAAGGAAGCACTACTGACGCGCTTTTTGTTGTTATACATATTCAGAACCTTTTGACATTTTGTTGTTTACAGTAATTTAAAATATTCATCTCGCCCAAAAAGTGGATTTGAATCGTGAACATTTTTGCGCGATTATTTACAACTTTCAACCTGGTTTAACTAGGAAACAATTATTTCACTTTTCAGCGATGAAGCTCAAGGAGGAGTGTATAGAACTTAACGGAAAATATTTTTAAAAATAGAAATGCCATTTTCAATGTTTAATATTTGTTTTTTTTTTTTATCTGTAATCTCGAAGTATAAAAATAAATCCATATAACCCAATAAACTGGAGTAAAATTGTGGTTCGGGTACTATGAACTTGTATGATCTATGAGATCTTACTACAAGCATTTTTTAAGAGAATATCCCTACCCGGATATATTATATTTATGTTCTTGCACAAAAAACAATGTTTTCTTCGCAGTTTTTAGTTATTTCAATAATACCAAAAAGGATTACTTACACAAAACAAAATGCGAGTAAAAGGAAAGACATAAAAATAAATAAAAGTTCTCAATGCGGAAATGCCTTACCAAAAATCGCTATGAATACAACTAATATCAACAAACAAAAACAATAAATAAAATTCAGTTAAACAAACTGCGCAATGAAAAAGGGATTTCTGACATAAAACATACGCTAATGCCAAACTCAAGTGGACAAGTGGCGAACGCGAAGAACGAAGCGACCAGCCAAGCAACCCTACATTCATTGCAAATACGCTTTAAGTGCAAATGACCGAGGAAGACCACACAACAACAACAAAAGAGACATGCTAGTGAACAAAAAAAAAAAAGGCAAAACACAAAAACAAAGAGCGAAATAATGAAAGCAATAAGGAAGGCAAATGCATAGGAAGCGCTACTGCTGGTGAAAGCCAAGTCTCCAGAGAAGAGGAAGTGAACAGCAAGGAAGTGGAAATCTGCTGCTGTACGCAACAACCGCTCAACTAACTAACTAAAACAAACATTATGCGATTTCCGTGCTGCGCAACAACGAGGCAAAAACACATATACGCGCGCGTTGGACAAGTTTTAGACACTACAAATGGCAGTCGCCCCACCAGCGGCCCGGCAGCTCTGGCTGACAAACATAAAAGAGCCATTTCGGCCACTTCAGCCACTGAATGTGAAAGGAGTAAGTGAATTGCATGAAAGCAGCATGAATGATGCCTTAATATGCTGGTTGAGTCCATTAAAATGCAGCGCGCACAAACACATGCATGCATGCATGCAAGAACACACACACACACTTGCAGAAATGCATAAGATCTGGTGGTGCTGATGGTTTAGCTACTTCGCAGCCTGTCGCTTGCCAATCATACTCTACGCTGCTTGAGCGCACACATACACCCACACACACAAATAAAGCCGTTTATGCTTTCGCTCTTGTTTTGTGTGAGCGAGCAATGTGCGCTCAAAAGTATGCTACAAAAGAATTAAGTGGCTGGCGAAAAAAGCATAAATTGCACTACAAACACAATGGCATACATGCATTTGCAACAAGAACAACAACGACATCAAAGATGATCTAAAGTAAAAATGAAATTGCAATTGTGTGTTTGCGATTTTTTTGATGAATTTCTTCGCACTGATTTTAAAGTGTAATTTATAATTGTTAAAGTGTGTCGCAAGTGAATGATACTGGAAGTGCTGTTGTGGCAAGTTTATGGAATTACTCAACTAAATTTAGTTTCTGTTGAGCTTTTATGTTCCGTTAGATGTATTTGTGTTAAGAATGGGGTCAGGAAAATATTAAATAAAATGAAATGGAATAAATGAAATGCTATATGTTGTAATGTATAGAAAAGAAGAAGAAGAAATGTGTGATTCGAAACTCATAACACAGATTAAATGGCTTCTGTGAAAACTTCATGGATAGTCAATTAAAAATATTTGAAAATAATAAAATTTAATTTGAAATGAAATAGTTTCAAATGTGAAGACATATTTTTCGATGCAAAATAACTGTGATCAAAATAAGAGTAGATGCGCATTTTTATATATTTTAACTATATTTTGTATATATATAATATTTGATAGTGGGAGTACTGTATGCAGAATCTATTAATATTGTGCTACAAATATAACTATGTTTTCTAACATCCTAATACTSGCAAATTTATTAAATTACCTCAATCAAAATTCCATCTGTATTTACTGAAAATAATATTTCGAGTATAAATTTGAGCAGTCAGTTTTTAGTAAAAATGTCATTTTAAATACAACAAGCTAATTAAAATTTTAATGGAATAGATAACGCTTTACTTTGCGAAACCAACACCTTTTTGGCTTAAAGAAAACTTTATGATCTGAAGACTACTGAAGATTCCAAAACACATTCTGTTCAAGTTGCGAAAGTGTCAGAGCGTTCTCCTGAGTTAACATACGCTTGTCTAATTAAAAAAACATATTTCTGGTAAAAGCATTTTCTAATCGGATTATTCACTTAAAGTTATCTAGGAACTAGTTAAGGTCAAAAATTAATTAACATTTTTTTTTGCATAATCGTCACGATTTGTTTTGCTTTCAATGCATTTAAAAACACTTATTCGCATAGTTTCCTCTTTTGCTCCCTCTTCATAGCTGTTTGACAAATTTTTTACACTGGCTTAACTGCTTATTTGGCTCTCCGAAAAGTAATAGGACTGAGTCGGTTTAAAAAAATTTATTGAACCAATCATAGAAATTCTTTAAAAACTTTCAAAATAGGCTCTCCCAGTTTTTGCCGATTCTTCAAAGATGTGTGTGGTCTGCCGTTGTCCGGATGGAAGTTCTGTCCGTTTTTATTTCGATTGCTTACTTTCATCTCATCAGCTGGGAAATAAGTTGGGAATAAAATGTAGAATCAATCGTTCGGCCAAGTCGGAATAGATCATAGTGAATGATTCTTTTCCAATCCTACGAAACACTCAGCATAACTTTTAGAGGCGTCAATCCTGGTTTTGCAACCATTTATTGAGCTTCGCCACGTTGACACAAGCTCTCTTTCGCACATTATTTTTCCATTTCTCGTCTCTCGTTAACATTCGCTTCAGAAATGGTTCGTTTCAGCAAAGAATCGCATGTTAACTCGATCCGTTAGATTTTTCACAGACAATTGATGTGGTACCCAAACGTCGAGCTCCTTTTTCTAGCCAGCCTTTTTTAAATGGTTCAAAAACCGTTTGAAAATGAATACTAAGTTCCCTAGCGATGTTATGGCTGCATATGTGATAGTCCTGGTCAATCGTTTCCATAATTTCATCGACTTTTTCAACGATAGGTCAACCAGAGCGAGGTACATCTTTGACATCGAAATTTCCAGAACGGATGGGAGCGAACCATTGTTGGTTGGAACTTCCATAACGTCTTCGGAAATTTCATTGGTGACTTGGTAGCGTTCTTCCCTTTTGTAACTGTTTTTTCAACTTCCCCGAATTTAATTTTTTTAACTCTATTGGTATGACACAATGTAATCGGTAGCACTGGAGATACTTATACGACTGCAACAACATCTATTGCCAAAACACGAAAAGACTTTTTCGACTACCAATATTTACATAAGATTCGCATATAGTATGATATTTTATGCTTTCTTCGCATGTTCTTTCAAAAAAAAATTTAAATATGATTTTTCACAATTTTTTGTTTTTTTTAATAAAAGACATATCCTTTTTTTATCCCTCAAATATACGTAATCACCGTTAGACATCTGATGATCACTCGAATCTGCAGTAGAAATAACTCCTTTCCTGTTATTTTCTCAAATTGATAGATGATATTGAGCTGTGATAAATTTTAATTGGCACTACAAGGAAATCATAAGAAGTCACGAGATGTATTAATAGAAGTATTTGCGTTTGCAAGTGTATGCATGAGTGCTTCTAAATCCTTTGAAATAAGTGGTTGCGCTGTTGTTGAGGGGCAGATGTGCTTATACAAATTTCGTTGGTAAAACACATAACAGTACTTATTTGCTGTGGTAATTTGTTGTTGTTGTTCAACAGCAGGCGTATACAAACAAGACATGAAATTCAATTGCTGAAAGAAATGGCAGCCGGCGATTAACGAGTTCGCCAAATATGGGAGGTGTACAGGGTAGTACTGGAAAAATTTAATTTAACTTAACTTAAGTTAATTTAATTTTATTTTTCACAAAATCTTATTTTATTCAGTTTATTTGACTAATTTTCAGTTAATTTAATTCATTTTTATTTTATGTTATTTTTTTTTATTTATGCTTTT